>NW_014542216.1:392899-412358 GCF_000741045.1 Vigna radiata var. radiata
CCTGACTTCCTCCCGAACGACACGAGGCAAGGGTCATTTTCCTGACCTCCTACGTTGATTCGGGAATTTCTGAAGTCATTTTCCTGACTTCCTCCTGAACATGCCTTCCCCCGATCGTCCTGAGGCAGGAATCATTTTCCTGACTTCCTGCATTGATTTGGGAATTTCTGAAGTCATTTTCCTGACTTCCTCCCGAACGTGTCTCCTCCTGATCATCCTAAGGCAAAAGTCATTTTCTTGACTTCCTGCGTTGGGTGGGGTTTTACGAAGTCATTTTCCTGACTTCTCCCCGAACACATCTCCTCCCGATCATCCTGAGGTAGGAGTCATTTTCCTGACTTCCTGCATTGATTCGGGAATTTCTAAAGTCATTGTCCTGACTTCCTCCCGAGCGTGCCTTCCCTCAATCGTTCTAAGGCAGGAGTCATTTTCCTAACTTCCTGCGTTAAGTGGGGTTTTACAAAGTCATTTTCCTGACTTCACCCCTAACACATCTCCTCCCGATCATCCTGAGGCAGGAGTCGTTTTCCCGACTTCCTACATTGACTCGGGAATTTCTGAAGTCATTTTCCTGACTTCCTCTCGAACGTGCCTCCCCTCGATCGTATTGAGGCAGAAGTCATTTTCCTGACTTCCTACGTTGGGTGGGGTTTTACGAAGTCATTTTCCTGACTCCATCCCTAACGGTTTGAATCCTGTACTTGTGCTAGTAATAGCTATATACCAAAAGAAGTATGGCAAAATCATCTGATTTTATTAACTTTCACAAATAGCAATACATCGTTTACTTAACTGATATAAAATTTAAGATGAGAAACGTTCCATGTGTTCAGTATATGCTTTCCAGTTAAGTACTCCAGATGATATGCTTCGTTGCCCAAACTTTCCCTTATTCTGAACTGTCCCTCCCAGTTCGCTGCTAGCTTTCCATGGTCCCTCGTCTTCCTAGCCTCTGCCGCTTTCCTCCAGACCAGATCTCCTTCAACAAATTGCCTTGAACGAACATTCGTGTTATATCTTCGGGACACCAACCTCTTCTACGCTTCCACCCGCACGGCCGCCACGTCCCTGCGCTCTTGCAATATATCCAAGTTAGCTCGCAATTGTTCTTCATTCAAGGTTGGTTCTCCAACTTCCACCGATAACATGGCATTGGTCCCGTAAGTTAAATTGAACGACGACTCACCAGTAGCGCTATGGGGGGAACATCGATAACGCCATAGTACTTGATCGAGCTCATCTACCCACGCTCCTTTTGCTTCCCCGAGGCGCTTCTTCAACTCCTGCACGATAACCTTATTAACTGCTTTCGCCTGGCCATTCGTTTGGAGATGCTCCACCGAACTCGTCACAGGGTGGATTCCCAAGTCTTTATAAAAGGCGACGAGTTTTTTGTCTATAAATTGCCGACCGTTATCAGTAACGATCATCTTAGGCAGGCCGAATCAACTAATGAGCTTCCACACAAATTTTTGAACCTGCGCCACCGAAATTCAGGAAAAAGGTTCAGCTTCAACCCACTTAATAAAATAGTCAACTGCCACTAGCATAAATTTCATCTAAGCTCGATCAGTCGGGAATGGGCCTACAATATCCATTCCCCACTACGCAAATGGCCAAGGAGACACGATAACATGTAATTCAGTCACTGGTGCATTGAAAACATTCCCTTGTTTTTGACAACTCAAACACTTCTGCGCAAAAGCCATGCAAACTTTTTCCATCGTCACCTAGAAAAACCCCGCTTTCAGCACCCGGGCCCTTAGCGCCCGACTGCCCTGTGTCGCCCGCATATCCCCTCGTGCAACTCTCTCATCACATATCCCGCTTCCTTGGTTGCCAAACATTTCATCATCAGAGTCGCATATCCTCTCCTGTATAACTCTTCACCTACCATGACGTATCTAGCGATCTGCTTGGCTTCACTCGGTCGGAGCGTTCTTCCTTCCTCCTGCTGTTTAATGAAGGAGATGATCTCCCTCCTCCAATCTTCCCGATCGGTCATACCAGTCACCTACAAGCACTTTTTGGTCGGTTTCGTTAGGATTTGTCTGACCATTGAGGATAAGTGCCCCTTCTCCTTGCCACTGGTTAGTTTGGACAACCTATCGACTCTAGTACTCTCCTCCCTAGGAATAGTCTTCAGCTCTAAAGATTTAAATTGAGATGCCAGTTGCTTGGCCTCGTGAACGTACTGCAACAGTTGATCGTTCTTGACCTGAAAATTACCATTCATATGTCCTTCAACTAAATGAGAATTTGTTCTGCACTCGAGAAATTCAACTCCTAAATCCTGAGCCAATTCCATCCCGGTTAGCAAAGCCTCATACTCAGCTTGATTATTACTAATTTTAAAGCAAAAGATCAAAGACTGCTCCACTGACATACCGTCTGGGCCCTCCAAAACAATCCCAGCTCCCCGTCCTTGTCTGCTAAATGATCCATCCACAAAGAGCTTCGAGCGGCTATCAATTTTCTCCACCATAGGCAACTCAGCCGCAAACTCTACCCAGTGCCGCCCCCGAATAGAGCCTCGTGGTTCGTAACGCAGACCGAATTTTGAAAGTTCTACCGACCAACCTATCATCCTTCCTGTTAGGTCGGGCTTCCTCAAGATTTTTGCAATGGGGTAATCTATTTGAACCACTACGGGATTCCCTCGGAAGTATGGTCGCAACCGTCATGCCGCATTTACCAGCGATAAAACCACCTTTTCCAATCGTTGATACCATGTTTCAGCGTCCTTTAGAATTCTACTCATAAAATAGATCGGCCTGAATTCCGGAGTTTCCTGAACCAACACAGCATTGATTGTCTCCTCGTCGACAGCTAAGAAGAGTTGCAGCTCACAACCTTGATCTGGTCTCCTCATGACAGGAGGTTCGGTAAGAATCTTCTTAACCTCTTCAAAAGCCCCCTCATAATGCTCGTCCCAACCTCCTTTTGCATCCTTTCTCATGATCTTCAAGATGGGCTTTATGCGTTTAGCTAGCTTTGGAATGAATCGTGACAATGATGTCAGTCGTCCCACCAATCTCTGTATTTCCTTTAAATTTTGCGGGCTCCTCATTTCCAACACCGTTCTACACTTGTCGGGATTGGCCTCAATTCCCTAGGAAGTTGGCATAAACCCCAGAAACTTCCCCGTTGAAACACCGAACGTGCACTTGGAAGGGTTCAGGCGCATTCCAAATTTGCGTACCTGCCCAAGCACTTCCTCCAAATCCCTGACATGCTCCTCCATTGATCGACTCCTCACTACCGTGTCATCAACATACACTTCCCTATCTGGTTTTGAAAGACCTTATCCATCAACAGTTGATAAGTAGCCCCCGCGTTCTTCAACCCGGACGACATGACATCATAGCAATAATTAGATCGTTCCGTTATGAAGGCGGTCTTTTCCCTGTCCGGTCGGTACATAGGAATTTGATTATAACCTGAGTAAGCATCTAAAAAACTCAAGACCTCATACCGAAAGACTTCATCAACTAAGCCATCGATACTGGGGAAAGGATAAGTGTCTTTCTAGCATTCCTTATTCAGGTATGTAAAGTTTGTGCACATTCTCCATTTCCCATTGGATTTCTTCACCATCACAATGTTGGCCATCCAGGTGGTGTACTTTACTTCCCGAATGAAGCTTGCTTCCAACAATTTGCGAACCTCCTCATCTATCGCCTTTCTTTTTTCTTCCCCCAACCTTCGCTTCTTTTGCGACACCGGTCGATAATCTTTGAACAAGGATAACTTATGAGAAATTACGTCAGGATGGATTTCCGGCATGTCCGACGCGGTCCACATGAACAAATCCTTGTTCTTAAGTAAGATATCCTTGACCGATTGGGCCTGTATTACAGTAAGGCCACGCCCCATGGTAGTAGACTGTTCTTCATTTTCTCCTAGAACGAACAGTTGTGTTAGAGATATTATATTTAGTTTATATTGTGTTTATGTTAATTCAGGAAATATAGTCCCTATATATTTATTAGGGAAACATTGTTCTTATTTTATTTTATTTTATTCTTACATATTCATTTGTATTTGGGCTTAACCCATATTTCTTCTATTATAAATAGAGAACCCTATGTGTGTATTTAACACAAGGGATTAATTCCAATATATAATTTTCACTATATTTAATATGGTATCAGAGCAAGTTTTCTGTTCCTTTTCTACTTTGTCTTTGTTGCCGCTGGTGGGCACCGCCATCAGCGCCCCCCCCTAAAAGTTTCTTTTTCAACCTATGCCTTTATACTTCAATGGACAATCTCTAGTTTCTATCTCGCATCTGTCCGGTGTTGCTATCCGTCACTGCCCGTTGCCGCTCGCCACTAGCCGCCACCTGCCAGTTGTCCACTGCCACCGGCCGTCGTCTCCGGCCAGCACCATCGGCACCGTCTCCGGCCACTGTCTCCGACCACCATTTCCGGCCACCGCCGCCGACACCGTCTCCGGCCACCGTCTCCAACCACCGTCTTCGGCCGTCGTCTTCGGGCACCGTCTCCGACCACAGTCTTCGACCATCATCTCCGCCACTTGTGCCACCGATGCACCAACACCTAGTCCTACCTCTACTGCTTCTGCTATCTTCTTCTCTATTCTGAAAGGTCTTCAAGGACAGTCAGTTGTTAACACCAAGAAATTTCAACACTAAAATTATAGGTTGAAACAATTTCACCAACCCTTTGTCAAATCTGTCAGATTTGTTTTTTGGGTGATTTGATGAATAAGAGCTCATTATGATCTTCCACTTTCGCGGTCTGTCATCGACGCGTCGTCATTTCCACCGTTCATCGTGAGGGGGAGTATGTTTCCAGCCAGGTTTTAGGCTTTAAGACTCCAGTAGTCAATGATGGCAGTCCTTGCAGTTTTATTGCTTCTAGCCATTACAGGCCCCATCATGATGGCAATCCCTGTAGTTTTGTCACTTTTAGCCACTACAGGCCCCATCAGTCAGTGATGGCAGTCCCTGTAGTTTTGAAGCATGCCCCATCCTTACTTGATGGCAATCTAGTCCCTGGAGTTTGTCATTGTTCTCCTTTGTCAAAGTCATCCCACTTGAAGTTTCATGGTGCTATTTGAAGTTTCGCAGTTGTCCACTACTGTCCATAAATTGCTGTTATTTGTTCGTCGACATGTGATTGCGCATCTGTTTGCCACACACTCTTAAAGACAGATCATATATTTCAAATTGAGTTTATTTATTCCAAGCTTGGTCCATACAATCTGTTTGCTCCAGCTTGAGGGGAATGTTAGAGATATTATATTTAGTTTATATTGTGTTTATGTTAATTAGGGAAATATAGTCCCTATATGTTTATTAGGGAAAAATTGTTCTTATTTTATTTTATTTTATTCTTACATATTCATTTGCATTTGGGCTTAACCCATATCTCTTCTATTATAAATAGAGAACCCTATGTGTGTATCTAACACAAGGGATTAATTCCAATATATAATTTTCACTATATTTAACATGCTGCACCTCCCCCAATGGCTCCATTTGGTCTTCCAAATGCGTTCTGGGGTCCAACTTCGCCATTGCCACCTCCGACTGTTTATCCAAGGGTTCAGAAGCCCTTGGTTTCACTTTTAACCCCGCCGCATAACATTCACTGGCCATCTTTTGGTCTGCCCGAACGGTATAAACTACCCCGTCGTCAGAGGGATACTTCAATGTTAAATGGGGAGTCGAAACAATAGCCCCGAAAGAATTCAAACATGGCCGTCCCAAAGGGACATTGTACGATGTGTCTGCATCAACCAACAAAAACCTGACCTTTAGCTCCTTAGATCAACATAGCCTTTGTGTCCACCCTTTCCCCCACAAACCCTACGATCTGCTCATTGAAAGGCATGATAACATCTTCTTGTTATGAAACAGATAGACTTCTTTATACACTAAGAGGGGAGGGGAGATGAATTGGTGTTGATTCAAAATTAAAATCTTTTCGCAATCTTGGTATGAAAAATTCAAAGCTTTTGATCTTTCCTTGAAATGCAAGTTATTGAAAATGTAATGCAGCGGAAAAATGCAGTCGACTGCCTAGTAGATATAGTCGATTGGAAAATAAAGAGTGTAGGGATCAGAAAATTCAAACACTGTGTTTATACTGGTTTGGCCAACAATGCCTACATCCAGTGTCCTTCCAACCCAGGAAGTAAATGCACAATAATGGTTGCGGTTTTTACAACAAGGAATTTATAGAAGCATCACACAAAAATATAAATCTCCTCTCTAACCCAAAACCAAATATAGCTGGACACACAAAACCAGAATTGTAGCAAGAATCCCGTCTCCTGCAATCTGCACCCATGTCGAATAATCCTCAACGTGTCACCAACACTCTTCATAGGATGTCAAGCCTATCACAACAGACTTCACAGGTTGCCAAGCCTTCAGTCAAAAACCAGCAGTCTTTCGTAGGATGCCAAGCCTATCAAGATCAACCCAGAAGCACATCTCTGTGCGGATATTGATCAAACAGTGAGAACGATGACTTGTCCTTCTGAATTTCTCTCAAGCAAGATCACCCCCGTCTTCTTGGAGAATTTTGGAGCTTCTAACGAATTCAATCTGAAACAGGAAAATGAAAATGTTAAATCACAAAAGTCACATAACAATTCGCGTTCTGTCTATTTATAGTTTTTTGTTTCATCAGATTGATTCATAGTCAATAGCCTCCTAATGGAGTCGACTGTATTAAAACAGTTATAACAGACAATAAAAAAAAGGCTCCTCAATCAACAGAATTAAGACTCATTTATTACAGTTGACCAAGTCAAACAATTTTAACTAACTTTTGAAAATATAGCCGCTGGAGCTTGTAGGCTTAACAAAATTTCAAACAGAACAAGAATACAGTCGAATATGCATATCACAATGTCGACTGACACATGAAAAATCACTTTGAAATTCTTTTCAACTCAAAATCTCACACATCACATGTTCATAAAATCTGTACAAAGATTTTAGCATAGTCGAATCCATCAACAGTGTATTCGACTGGAGTAGAACTTTGTCACAACACATATAAGTTCAAATGGTGCCTTTGATCTTTTCTTTCAGAAATTTGTAATGATTAAAAACATTTTATCTCACATTTCAATACAAGCATGTTCCATAAATATAACACTCAATCAAGCATAGGAACATACAATATAATTCAATCAAAACATGTTCAACAGAATTGCAAACTTTACAAAATAAGAACATGTAATACTGGAACATATGTACTGTTATTAAACACTAAGTTGTCATAATCAAAAACCAGTTCGATATAGAGTTTGTGTTGTCAACAATCTCAACAATCTCCCCATTTTTTGATGATGCACAATCATGATTAATAACTCAACCATGTTTGTATAGTTCTAGAGTAGACAAAGTAAAACATATATATCATAAACAATCACATAGTTACTCTGCATATTCAGCAAAAATATCAAGCAGATAAATTATGATGCAGCAACTCTCCCCATATAGACTTGCTCTCATACACTCATGTAAAACTCTCCCCCTTTGTGCATTAACGAAAAAGGAATGCTCAAATATTTATGTAGTTTTAAAAACAACAGAGATGCATTAAAAAGATATGCAATGTATGAAGTATAATGATGCTCTCAAAATCACAAGTTCATCACAAAACAATGTAAACTCCCCCTGGAATATAGATGTGTGATGAAACAGTGTGTAATGTAGTGATACTCCCCCTGTCATTATGCATGATTTTCAAAAACAGTTTGATTGTACAATGTAGAATATCACAATGCAATCAACAAATTAAGCACAAATTTGTATCATAGTCAAACTATCAATCCACATATATATGCAATGATACAAATATCAACAATTTCATATTATTATCTCGATTTCAATTTTAAACATGAAAAGATCAGAGATAATAATAGCATAAAGATGATTTAATCAAATAGTAAAGATAGAATCAAATTCCAAAACTGGAATTGTTAACCCATATAGACGCAATCAAATGCATTAAATCATCAGTTGAATGCATTGCTTTGCAGTTGTTGAATTCCAAAAGTAAATCTTCAAAGCAATGTCCTTCCTGCAAAACCTTTCAAAAAGCCTTTTCCAGATCAAGCATAGTGGTTAAGCAAGAAAAATAATATCAAAATAGAAGTCAATATATGTATATGCATGACAGTTCAAGCACAGTTGACTTCAATTAGAACAAAGTCGAATCAATCAGTCTGATTATCAGAATTCATTCAAAAAAATTAAGTAAATTGATTGATTCAAGCAACTGATTTTCATTTCCTTGATTAACTGATATTACATTGGTAGTGCAAGAACAACGAAATACAAAAAAAAAAAAAAACAAAGAAACATACAAAAGATGGCCTTATATGCCACTTGTACAAAATTAAAAACCTAGCCTAGGACTTAACACCATTTCAAATACTAGCATGTTTCAATTGATAGTCTTCAGTCCATGTCAGATGATTCAGTGAAGTATTCATCAGGTGTATTGCTTTCATCTTGAGATCTCCCTTGATCATTCAAGCTCTTATTGGTGGTTCTTAATTGGTTAACCACAAATATCTCAAATCTTGTCACATGAGAAAAACTTGATTTATCTTCAAAGAACCATCCAATAGAAGTCTTTTTCATCCCCAGCTCCTTCAATGTATCACAGTTTATCTCATTTGAGAAATCACAGCAGCAAGTTTTTTCATCACTTAGTCTAACACCTTGTACCAATAGAATTCTGCTAATAAGAACAACATATGGAAGACAGGGTGAGTTTTTGAAAGCTGCCATCCTCATGTGATATTTAATCACTTCTATCCAGTTAGTGGGAATCTTGTTGATGATAGCATGCATCAGGTATATGTCTTCAGTGGTTAGATGATTATAAGTAATTCTTCCAAGTAGTATAACTTGTGACAAAATATGAGCAATGACCCTTTCTTCTTTCTTTAAACCATCAAGTAGGAACCTTCCTTGAAGAGATCCATCTTCCGGATATCTTTTCCAATTTGAGTACATTTCCCTTATACTTAGACATGAGTTCAGGGCAACAGTGGGTAAATGTGAGAATGCCCCTTTTGCTTCAAGTCCACTGAATAGTGTCCAGATGAAATAATCTATTTCAATATTTACACCTTTTACTTTGGACACCATGACACCATTCTTAAATTTAAGATTGTGATAGAATACCTCTACCAACTCAGGATACCAAGCACCTTTCATTTGTACAAGACCAGAGAGATTATGGAATTCCAGTAAATCAGGAAAGTTGAACCCTTCTTTTCTGAACTTACTAAACTGAACGTAGTATGGACAGACCATCATTTTTGTTGGGTTCATCAGAAATTTGCTTCTTGATTCTTCATCACTAATCCTCCCAAAAGGATCAGGATTTCTTGACACAACAACTTCCTTTCCTTTTCCTTTGTTTGAGCTTTGGTTTGAAGCAGCCATCGTGAGATTACAACTTTTCAGGGCACACTTTCTTGGACTAAGGATAATAAGAGAAACTTCCTTGTACAGAACAATCTCAGCATAGGGTTTAAAGCAATGTAATTATCAAAATTTCATAAGACCCTTGATTCAAATTCTTAACAATTACAAACATCTCTAAAAATGACATAGTCGATTGAATTAAAGATAAAGTCGACTAGGACTTGTAAGCATCATTTATAAACAAATTCAACCAGTTAAACAATTCAACACACAATTAACATTTAATGCAAATAATCATTCAACAACAATCAATTAATGTATGCATGATGCAACATATAGATACAAAATTACCAGTTGTAGACATTCAAGGTGTTTGATATAATCCATAGTTAATTCATCCTTGAGAACAGTTCTGTATCAGCTGCATAACCTGCAAAACACTTAAGTTTTGGTTGCTGGTACCCATTTAATTTTGGGTCCTTGATTGTTAGTTCTTGTCACATGTTCCTTTGGTATCCATATGTATAATCCTTGAGGAACAACAACATTTCTGTAGTAGCAATTTCTAACAGTATGACCAACATATTTACAATAAAAACATGCATTTCTGGCAGGTTTTCTTAATTCATTAAGCTTCATAGCATTGGTTCTGTTAGAGTAACCTTTAAACCCAATTCCTTGCCTATTTTTACTTCTGCTAGATGAATTCAATACAAAATCTAAATTGTCACTAGCTTGAGCAAACTTAGCTAGCTTTCTAGTCAAGTAATCAATCTTTTCAATATGTGTAGGACAATTTTCACAAACTTTCTCAACAATAATAGTTTTAACCTAAGCATTTCTAGTAGATGATAAGGATTCATTTAGCTCTTTTTCTAATCTTTCATTTTCAGTAACAAGGTTATCAATTCTTTTCTCAAAGTCTCTTTTCTTAGAGCACAATCGATTTACCTTGTACTGTAGTCGCATGGCTTTAGCATGTAGCTATTTGAATGCATCTTGAAGCAGATCATATTTGATTTCAACAGGTTCATTTGATATATCTGCATCACTGTCATAATCATCCCATGATACACCTGTCATATAGCATAAATTTGATTCCTCATCTTGATCAAAATCTTCATCACTTGATTTCTCAGAATCTGAGTTTTCCCAAGCAATGTAGGCTCATTTCTTTCTCATGTTTCTGCTTTGAGGAAATCTTTTCTTCCCTTTCTGCTTTGGCTGTAATTCAGGGCATTCAAGTTTGATGTGGCCTTCTTTTCCACATTCATAGCACTTGACAGTGTTTGTGCTAAAGCTCTTCTTTTTGCTTTGACTTGCATGGTTAGATAATTGACTATCATTTTGTATAAGTCGACTAAATTTTCTTACCATCAAGGTCATAAATTCTTGTTCGTCCATCTCTATTTCTATGATGTTCTTGCTTGCAGCTTTTAGAGTTATGGACTTCTTTTCTTCAATCTCGTCTTCATCCTTCAGTCTACCAAGCTCTAACTCATGTTCCCGTAGCTTGCCAAAAAAGGTACCCATATTCATCGTTGTAAGATCTTTGGATTCAGAGATTGAATTGACTTTTGGTTGTCAATTCCTGTTCAGACTTTTCGGAATCTTTATGTTGATCTCTTCTTTGTCCAAGACTTTGCCAAGAGCCATCGGGTGGTTTACGATATGAGTGAATCATTTCTGGACATCATAGATGCTTTCACCAGCTTTCATTCTGAACAACTCATATTCTTGAATCAATGAATTCTTCCTAGCTCTCTTGACTTCATCTGTACCTTCATGTGTTACCTCTAGAACATCCCACATTTCCTATGCAGACTTGCATTGGGATATCCTGAAAAATTCATCAATAGTTAGTGCAAAGGCAATAATATTCCCAGCTTTAACATCATATCGAGCTTTTCTATTTTCATCTACAGTCCACTTAGTAAAAGGTTTCAAAACAGTTTTACTATCAACAATTTTTGTAGGTACAAATGGACCATTTAAAGTAAAATCCAAAATTCCTTTATCTTGCGATTCAAGAAAGATCTACATGCAAATTTTCCAAAAAGGGTAATTTTCACCAGCAAACAGAGGTGGTCTGTTTGTTGAAGCACCTTCACCAAAAGTTTGAAAATTTGAAGTCATCCCCAGGTTTTACAGTCGAATAGAATAAAAATAGAGTCGATTGAATTTTCAAATATCTTATGAAAACCAGCTCTGGTGCCAATTGTTATGAAACAAGTAGGTTTCTTTATACACCAAGAGGGGGGCGGGGGGTGAATTGGTGTTGATTCAAAATTAAAATCTTTTCGCAATCTTGGTATGAAAAATTCAAAACTTTTGATCTTTCCTTGAAATGCAAGTTATTGAAAATGTAATGCAGCGGAAAAACGCAGTTGAGTGCCTAACAAATATAGTCGATTGGAAAATAAAGAGTGTAGGGATTAGAAAGTTCAAACACTGTGTTTATACTGGTTTGGCCAACAATGCCTACATCCAGTGTCCTTCCAACCCAGGAAGCAAATGCACTATAATGGTTGTGGTTTTTACAACAAGGAATTTATAGAAGCACCACACAAAAATATAAATCTCCTCTCTAACCTAAAACCAAATATAGCTGCACACACAAAACCATAATTGCAGCAAGAATCCTGTCTCCTGTAATATGCATCCACGTCGAACAATCCTCAACGTGTCACCAACACTCTTCACAGGATGCCAAGCCTATCACAGCAGACTTCACATGTTGCCAAGCCTTCAGTCAAAAACCAGCAGTCTTTCGCAGGATGCCAAGCCTATCAAGACCAACCCAGAAGCACCTCTCCGTGTGGATATTGATCAAACAGTGAGAACGATGACTTCTCCTTCTGAATTCCTCTCAAGCAAGATCATCACCGTCTTCTTGGAGAATTTTGGAGCTTCTAACGAATTCAATCTGAAATAGGAAAATGAAAATGTTAAATCACAAAAGTCACAGAATAATTTGCGTTCTATCTATTTATGGTTTTCTATTTCATTAGATTGATTCATAGTCGAATAGCCTACTAATGGAGTCGACTGTATTAAAACAATTATAACAGACAGTCAACAAAAAGGCTCCTCAGTCAACAAAATTAAGACTCATTTATTACAGTTGACCAAGTTAAACAGTTTTAACTAACTTTTGAAAATATAACCGATTGAGCTTGTAGGCTTAACAGAATTTCAAACAGAACAACAACACAGTCGAATATGCATATCACAATGTCGACTAACACATGAAAAATCACTTTAAAATTCTTTTCAACTCAAAATCTCATACAACACATGTTCACAAAATCTATACAAATATTTTAGCATAGTCGAATCCATCAACAGTGTATTCGACTGGACTAGAACTTTGTCCCAACACATATAAGCTCAAAAGGTGTCTGTGATATTTTCTTTCAGAAATGTGTAATGATTAAAAACATTTTATCTCACATTTCAATACAAGCATGTTCCACAAATATAACACTCGATCAAGCATAGGAACATACAATGTAATTCAATCAAAACATGTTCAACAGATATGACAAACTTTATAGAATAAGAACATGTAATACTGGAACATATGCACTGTTAATAAACACTGAGTTGTCATCATCAAAAACTAGTTTGATATAGAGTTTGTGTTGTCAACAATCTCAACACTTCCGAGATGGCCATCTGTACGAAGGTCTTCCAATACAATATATTAGCCGAGCTTCTCTGGTCAACTAAAACTTTTCCCACCTGATACTGAGCGATCATAGCTGTAATCACCATCGGATCGTCTTGGTCGGGGTCAGGGGCGTGGAAATCCTCATCTGAAAATGTAATGGTGGGCATCGATCTCCTCCGCACATCCGTCCGGTTAACACTATGTAAGCTTCTCAAGTGTCGCTTCCGAGCGCCATCGTTGAACCGCCCCCCGCAAATCCTCCCGAAATTGTGTTAATGACCCCCCTGACCAACCGCTCTCTACTCTTGCTTCTAATACGACCTTTCTTTCTTCGGTCGTCACTCTTAGGAGGGAGGTTTCTTCTACACGGTCGTCCTGCACCACTTGAGGAAACTTCCCTATCGCGTTGAACAAATTTCTGAAGGCATTAAGCTTTCTAGCTTATCCTTCAAAGTTATACAGTCTTCTGTAGTATGCCCCATATTTTGGTGGTACCTGCAGTATTTGCTCTCGTCAGCATCGCGGGCCCCGTCCATTACCCTTGCTCTAGGGGCATTCAGTGGTGTATGGTGAACGTATTGGGGAACCCTAAGCTGATCAATACCCCTTTGCACATTCCCCCCTGTCTCTCGAACGTTCTTCTTTCTCCCCTCTTCTCCCTTCCCGACTGACCATAGGCTCCACATCTTCTCTCTGCCCTCTTTGATATGCACGACCCTCTTCGATTTCAATGAAGGTTGTCAGTCTATTATGCAATTCATCCATTGTCTGAGGTTCCTCGGCGTAAAGGTAGTCCATGAACGGTCCCGACCTCAATGCGGTCGTTAGTACGCTCACTATCAATCTCTGGTCAACGTTCCTCACCTGACGTGTCGTCCGGTTAAACTTGTCCATGAACGCCCTGAGGGATTCCTCATTTCCTTGCTTCATTCTCACCAGAGCTGTATAAGTCAAGCCCTGAGATCTGTTTGACACATATTGCTGACTGAATAATTGTCTCAACGTAGCAAAACTATCTACTGTCCGGGGTTGTAAAGAATGGAACCAATCCAGTGCCTCTTCCTTCAATGACAAAGAACATACCCTACACCAAACCAACTCATCCGAAGAATATACTGCCATAGCATCTACAAAAGAGCGCAGATGTTTAATCGGATTCGTTAAACCTCCGTACTTCTCCACCGATGGAAACACCTTATTCTCCAGCATGGCCACCCTCATAACATTTGCTGTAAATGGATGAAGTCCCTCCGCCTGATCTGGGCGGTCAACTGCCAGACCCGCGTCCTGATTCTCTTCATTAATTGGGGGTGGGTTTTGTACTCCAGGTCCCGCTCGGTGTCCACCATCCCGCCCCCCTCGGTTATTCAAATTTTCTCGACCATCTTGCTCATTATGTCTGACAACATTGGTTGCTTCCCTGGTCCTAACACCCTGTGTTGTAGGATGACTCTCTCCTCCATTCTCCGAGTGGACAGTCTCAACATTCATCGACTGGGCTGAATGCTTTCTCGCTTCATTCCCTCGCTCAACCCTCATTGCCGCCATCTCCTCCTTCATCTCCTACATTTGCCTATGCATCTCCTGTAGTAATTGCAAGTGAAGCTCTCCCGCCATTGTGATCGTTCTTAGGTTGTTCTCACAATCTCGGCCCCGACGGTGGGCGCCAAAATGTTTCGGTTGCAGAGTTCGAGAATGTTCTTCCCAAGATTCTCTTCGGTCGTCGATCTTCCCACTCCAAGCTTAACTCCTGTCTCCTGATCCTCCCAACCCGTTCAGGATTCCTCTCCCAGCATCAAAGGGTTATGACCTGTAGGAAGACACTCCGACGCTCAAGTCAGCTAGGTCATAAAAGGGTTTAGTGAATGTAATTAGCACAAAAGTGAGGTACCTGGTAGACAAGTCTATATTTATAGACATTAAGCCTAATAATTGACATTAATTGCCTGTAACCATCGTATCATTTATTTCCTTTTCCGTCATATTCACCCATTAATACCATTAATTATCCTCGATACTGCCTTTCCCGACCGGTCGACAACCTCTTTATGCTACAAAAGGCATTGCCTTTCGCCATGGGCTTGACCAATGCCACACCTTCATACTTCGTATATGACTACCATTTATTACACACCCGACCGACCACCCCCTATACTACAATAACTATATTATAAGTTGGTAGTTTCTTTTGAGGTAATTATTGAATTAAAAATATAGTCCCAAAATAAAATAATACAATTATTTACAACAATAAAGACGATGAAAACATATAGAGTAGTGAAAACATCAATAATGCTTTCTAAATCTCACATTTTGTTGAATATATAGGAAAATAATATCATCGATATGAATAATGTGGAAGACAATGTCTTCCTATTTAAGGTTTTTTTGGTTTGAAGGCATTGAGATTAAATATTCTCAAGAGTTGGATGGAAGTAGGGATGATGATTCAACTACTGCTCCGAATGATCCTAGAGATATTTACTATTCAATGGTAAAATGCTTATCGGTTAATGATGGTCAAACCTCTTCCGTGGTATGAGATGCATTAACTTTGGATTATAATCTATTATTGTTTCCTATGCGTTTATTATAATCAATATACACTTACACTCTGACTTTGCTAAAACATCAAGGTAATCTATTTGCTTTGATATTATCCACCACCCCAATAACATCTTAAGTTATAAAAACATAAAGATTAGTTGTTGTCATATTTAACAATATCTTTATTGATAGAAATATACGTTGTTAAACTTATTGGAGAACAGAGAAGAAGATAGAAATAACGTGTATACTGTATGTTGTATTATTGATACTACACCAAGGCAAGTTATATATATAGTGCATATGACAGTTAGGAAACATATTTTAAAACTAACACACAGTACTTGACTTAACACAACACTAATACTCTCCCTTAAGTCAACTATTAAGAGATACAACTCCAATTTTCTTCCATTCAAACATTCAAATCTTTCATACTTCAAGGCATTTGTAAACACATCCAGCTAGTTGCATTTCAGTATTACAGTAGACCAATGTTATTCTTCCTTTGTTCACCATATCTCTAAGAAAGTTTATGGCATAAACATTGTCTATCTTTAGTTGCATTGGAGTTTTTATAGGAATCATCAATTCTCTTAGTAATTCTTCAAGCCAAATTCTTGACATGCTGCATAACTTCCAACTATATACTTAGCTTCACAACTGGATAAAGTCACTATTGGCTACTTCTTAGAACACCACGAAATAGGGGCATCATTTAGCATGAATATATGCTTTTCCTCTCCACTGGATCACCACCATGATCAAAATCAGTGAAACCAACCAGTTCTAACTCTGATTTTTGTCTTCTAATTGGAAACAAAAGCCCATAATCGGATCTGCCTTGAATGTACCTCAACAACCTCTTGGCAGCAAGCATACGAGACTTCTTTGGATTGCTTATAAATCTGCTTACCGAACTCACATTGAAATACAATTTTGTCTGCTCTTACAAAGAAACCGTAAGATCCAATAATTTGTTTGAACAATGTTTCATCTACACTTTCTTCAAATCCATCAATTTCAAGTTAACCTCTATCGGACTCCTTACTGCAATGCATGAGGTCATATTGAACCTCTTAATAATTCTCCCAAAACCTAGGAAATAACTTAACATTCCAATGCTCACAAAACCTAAAAAAACGAAAATGAGAATGGAGAGAAGGGGGTTTCTAATATGATTCAAGAGTTTTAAAAGCCCTTTTTACAATTTTGCCCTTCATATGGGCCTCTCCTGAATGTGTCCAAAAATGAACCCAATTAAATTTCAAACGAAAATTAAAAACAAACGTTGATGTGGAAAATATTAAGGTAGTTACTCCCTCCACCTCCACAGGCTGCTCCCTACACCTCCTTATTACTCTTCTACCCTTTAGTATTTTTTGAAAGGAAGTAAAATACAATGATTGTCAACATCTGTAGACGGATATTGACATCCGTTGAAGGAGAAATGAATGTTGATATCCGTCCACGGATATCGACATCCATTTAAGAATTGAGGGTCACAAATGTTGTAACCTATCATTGATTCAAGAAATCGTTGACATGAAGGAGAAAAAACTTGAGTCACATTCTAGACCTTAGCTTTGCCTCTAGGTTGAAGAAGCTTGACGAGTACCTTCTTCTTGTCCTTCTTTTTCTTCTTAACAGTAACCAAATCTTCAATCAGATGACTCATGCCCCTTGCTTCAATTGATTTCAGGGCTTTCTTTCTAGCCCTCACACACAAATCCATTTCATAAGTTTCTTCAAGCAACTTTGACCTCTGCACATTGTCACTTTTTTTAGTGGGAGCCTGGTAACCCAATGGATCAACTTCCCCAAGAAACTCAGATTCCCACTCCACATTAGATTCCTCTCCATCACCACCATTATCCAATGCATCAACTCCAACCCTTTCGGAACTAGCGCTAGTGTCTCTACCCAATTGTGTGCAGTTAATTCTCAAGGTGCAGGATTCAGGTTTTCGATTTAAAGTCCCAATTCTAGTTGTAACCACTGTGAAAATATAACCAGGTCTTGGAGTGAAACCAAAGGGTTTTTAGCAAATTTGGTTAAGCAAGGAATTCCATAACCCTTCCATACCTCACCTGAGGAAACAAATTTAACCAAATCGGTTTGACCATGCAACTAAAAAAAAAGAACGACACTAAAATTCAAATATCATCAACTACTTTTCAAAGGACAATAACACCAAGTGAATCAAGAAAAACTACAAAAAACAGTCTCTGGTTAGAAATTATTTCCATGAGTAGATTTTGAGATGAAGGGAAGAAAAAAGAAAAGCAAAAAGAGAGGGATAATCCATTCCCTACCTTCGAAGCGAAGGAGAAATTTCAAGTTGGTCTCACTCTCATTCACACAGACACCCTCTCTTTCTCCTTTTGCAATTGACGACTGGAGTGCAAGACAGTGACTCCTTCTTTGTTGTTGAAGGTTTTGCAATGGAGGTTTCTGGTGAAGAAGATGATCTCGTCGTAGATGGTGTGACGACGACGCTAGGGTTTTGCACGTCAATGGTTGCCATGGAGGCTCGCGACTGACAGCGAGGTTGATGGTGGTGGAGATAGGGTTTGGCGGCGACAAAGTTGGTGGCAGCGACAACAAGGTTGGTGGTGATAAAATTAGGGTTTCGAGAGAGTTGACATGGGAGGTGACAGGGTGTAGGGAGAATTAGGATTTAAAAAAAAATTAAATTATGGTAGGATGTTTTTGGAATAAAAAAAAGAGTGTGGAGGTGGAAGGAACATTTGGGGAGGTGGAGAAAGCAACACCCATATAATAAATGATGTGGTAGCTGTCTTGAAGTCCAAATATATGATTCCAAAATTGTCCTGAAAATAATAATTGCAATAATTAAACCCTAATAATTCAAATTAATTAAAATAAGAATTACTAGTCAAAATAAGTCCAAATAGCAAAAATGAGACAATAATAGAGAATTAAACACAATTCACTAATAAAATTCGGTGTGGAAAGCTAAGTGAACAGTACAAAATAGTGATTCATCACTTGTAGTCTAGGTTAAATCCACTATACCTTTAGTTTGGGATAAATTGGTTTTACATTTGGCCTGTGCCGAATCGGTTCAACTTTCGACCTGTGTAAAATCTGCTTGACCTTTAGCTTGTGGTGAATCGGAAATCCACATTTGGCATGCGCAAAATCAACTCTACCTTTGGCATGCATCAAAATGGCTCAACATTCGGCCTGCATTGAATCGACTCGATCTTTGGCCTGCACCAAATCGACTCAACCTTCAGCCTACACCAAATTGTCTCGAACTTCGACCTGCATCGAATCTGCTCGAACTTCGGCCTATGTAAATCGGCTTGACCTTTGACCTATGGTTACTGTAATACCCATATCTATTCTAATAAATAGTAGTAAATTTTAGCATTATTATTAGTAATAATAATTTTTAATGAATAGAAAATATAATTAAGGTTAGAAACATTTATGATAGAAAATTATAATAATTTCAGAAGGAGGGGTTTAAAATTTTGAGAACCTATTTTAGAAGGTTTTGTTAAAAAAAATAAAATGAATAGTAAAAAGTGAATAGTAAAACGTGAATAGTAAAAAGTGAATAGTAAAAAAATAAAAAAAAATAAAGGTTTAATCATTCACTTGGTCCCTATTTTCGCCTCAAATATCAATTTAGTCCCTTTCTTTCTGAAAATCTCAATTGGATCCCAATTTCATCAAAATTGGAACAATTGAGTCCTTTCCGTTAATTTGTCTATAACGGAGTTAGTGAGTTGTTGACGTGTAACAGTGTAATCAGATTGTTAGGTTACGTGGATTAT
>NW_014542217.1:0-2103 GCF_000741045.1 Vigna radiata var. radiata
ACTATCATAGTCATAACATTACAATACATCACAGTATTAAACTCACAACCCAAATCATTTACACAAGCTTCTATTGTTTCCTTGAATTTTGTCGTACCAAACCTGTTTCGCAAAACAGGGCGATTCGAGCTGCCTTCCATCGCAACTTCAGGCCTATATGCCCGAATCCTCAGGGAATTACGAGTAAAAACTTCGGCTAGGCGCACCCACCGAGCACTATACTCACACGAGTCGAAGTCATTGGGCGAGACAGCCAACCCTCTCTAATCCTCGCGCACGAGAATAAGGTGACACTCGAATCTCAGTCTCCGCAGAGAACTCAACACACTATCCTATCACAATACGAACATCATCGGTTCGACAAAAATTCTAAGGTGGAACCACAACCACAAAAGAAAAGGGTGAGTGATGGGTGTCGCCGCCCAATCAAATTTGATTGCATAATAAGAAATGCAGTATAGCTAGGGAATGACCCTAGGTCGTCTCTCAAGGACCAAACTGCGGTTTAGAATCAGGTCTAACAGAGTTGGGGGGTTTTGAAATGTTGTTTGTGGATGCGGAAAAATTAAATTGAAATTAAAACAGTAAAAACGAAAATTCACGCTGGNACNNGNCAGCTCTGACCTTTGCTCAATGTTTTAACCATAACTTTTTCTACAGAGCTCTAAATGAGATGAGGTTTTTTTTCCTGGAAAGTAGACTCAATTATCTTTCATTTGATATATAAAACGTAGCATTTGGAGCTCTGGTCTGGTTGCAGTTATTTTTTTAAAATCGAGTCTAGAGAGTGAAAATACTAAACCCAACACTCAAAATAGACAAATATCCACACATAATTAAAACTATTAAAATTTAACAAGTAAGCTAAACATTGAAAGCAATTCATCACGGGAATCAATAAATTAAAAACACCTAACAGTGACAAGAACAGTATTTCAGAAATATAATGATGAAAGTTGAAGAATGCAAATGATACATTAGCCAAAGTAAATTAACGTTAAACAACCACTTTAAACTCTTTTTTTTAAAACTACTATTGGTTCAAGCATCAAGATAACAAACCAAAGACCTCTTTGAAGCTCTTCAACGCAGGACATCACCGTGTGCATTTTCTCTTGCTGGACGTCCAGCCATGTGTCTCCAAAATTCAAAGCATGTTCCCTAAAATTGAAGCACCGTGTTACCCTTCACACGTCAACGCTGCAGCCCCCTTCTTATTATCATCAGCAAACATGATAGCAAGGCTCAATTCCCCGAGAAAGCTAAATGCTAAATTACACAATGATAAAGCAACTACCAAGGCAACGTGTTGCTTCTTCCAAATCCCCTTTCCACTAATTCTAAATCAACTAAAACCAAATATGCTCCAGCTGTGACACATGTGCCTTAATCAACGTTTCAACGAAAAAGAAAAAGAAATGAAGGGTGCGGCTCCCAGCAAAAAAGAAAAAAAAGATATAAAATGCAGTTCTGAAATTAAATCACCATGCTTCTAACATTCAACAATGTTCAACCTCTGTCCCCGTGAACAACATTGCAAGCCCTTAAAATAAAAATTCCTAAACTACCAGCAAAAGGAGAGTGTCGGTTCTTCTTCTAATAATCAAACAAAATTCTTCCAGCAAAAATAAATTAATCACGCTTCTAAAAAGAAAAGAAAAATGTGTGCTTCTAACACTCATCCAAAATCAAAAAGAGTCCACATGATTTTCAAGAGAAGCTCAACGAAAACATTCCAGCCAAAACCACAAATTACGTTCAGCACAATCTATAAAAAAAACGTTCAAGCCTCCTTTTTTTTTTTTCAGCAGCCAACGTAAAAAAAGAACCCCCCCAAGTGACGGCTGGATGGTTTCTAAGAGGCCATGTGTCCTATGTAAAGGTGGGGTCCACCCTAAAAAAAATAAAACCCTAGGGTGCCAAGTGTCCTACAATTTTGGGCCCTCATATTTTTGCCAACAATGGCCCAAATGTGCACAAGTTTAATTAAAAATATTCTATACTACTAAGTTACAATGTAATTAAATTTGAAATGTCCAAGTGAAGAGTCTTGACTTTATTTTGTCTCTTCCAAATGTCCCAAATTGTGTTTCCAAAATTTTC
>NW_014542217.1:5888-7165 GCF_000741045.1 Vigna radiata var. radiata
TCACTAAGGCACCCAACTTTTGCTTTAAGTTTGACTTTTCAACCATTCAAAATGAAACATATAAAATGAACTAAAAGCAATACATGGTGCAACCCTTAAAATGACGTGAAAGAGAACTAAATTCTCCACTTCTCTTACAAAACACATGCACAAAAATATATTAAAATAATATTACTTAGTACACCTTTCTCTCTCATCATTTAATGCATGAAACCCATCAAGGAATGGAGCAAAAAACCTCCTTCACGTATCACACCAACAATTTCACGTTACTACCCAAAATTCATGGCCACATGCATTTGATTTCATCTTTCTTACCTCATGGTGGGACCCACATGCCAAGGTGGAAAATTAAAAAGAACTAAGAATCATTTAGGTCTTGGGAGGGTTTGAACTTGAGACCAAGCACACAACCCTCCCATCCACACAGACAATCACCACTAGGCCAAACTCCATCCGCTGATAAAGTAGCGCAAACAATTATACTTACATACGTTTTCAAGTTTTTCGAAAATTAATAAAAAAAATATCAATATTAATTTAATTTTTCTACTTTCCTTAAATATTTCTCAACAACGTTTCACATCAAAATTATTATCTAATATAACAAAAATAAAATACTTAAAGTAAGTAATTATTTTATTTATACGGGTCTTACACCATGCCTAATCCTCGTCCTGGGCCGCCCGGCGGTTTAAGTGTGCCGTTGGGCGGTGCGTCGACTCTTCAAATCTTCATTTTTCTGATCTTTTCTTGAGTCAACGACCTGTATCTTTAACTCCATCTTCACTTTCTCAAAATAGCTACAAATCAATGCAAAACAAGCATAAAATCGCTAAACACAACTTTTGTCTCTCTACAGACTCATTTATTGAGTTTTGCTTGATTCTAGGCTCATTCCAAGTAGTAAAGGGCGTAATTCGGTCCAAGTTGACATATGAAAATAACTGTTTTTCAACCTTCATCAACACCCCAAACTTAGAATTTTGCTTGTCCTCAAGAAAAACAAAACAAAACAATCACACAAAACAAATCTTGGCTTTATACTATTTCATCCAATGCCTCAACAATCCCAAGGTACATGACAAAACTACCCAATTCAATATCCTCATTGAAATCCAAAATAAGATGCATGCATGCTTTCAACCAGAGATTGCACAATAGATTTTATATACTATGAATGATCAATTCACTAAGCAAAAATGTACTCATGAAAGTTAACAAATCATACAAAGCAAGTGTTTCACTCAATCACTCAAGTGTTTAAGGTGACACTC
>NW_014542217.1:8190-10718 GCF_000741045.1 Vigna radiata var. radiata
CATCTATTTCCTGGATATCATCATGCATTACACTCACTTCTCTTCCACATCAAATAATCATCAAGTAGATTCATCAAGCACATCAGGTGGTCCAACATTTTCAGAGCNAGTAGTAAAGCCAAAAGTACACACCAAAATAAAAATAAAAATTCAACCTATCCTATGAATTTAAAAAGAAACAAAATAAAACAAATAAGAGAAAGAAAACAAAAGTGAAAGAAAGAAAAACTAAGTCCTGTCTATAGACATCCCTCAGTAGATGTCTGCTATCAGCCCATGCTGTCATCGGAGTCCTCCTGACTCTCATCATCTGCGTCCTCAAAGTTCTCCTCCTCAGTGTTAGGAGCTCCAGCTGCTACAAAACCACTACTCTGCGCTTGCTGCTGAGGCCATGCCACAGCTGTATGAAACTCATCCATGGTCCACTTGTGTGCTGGTGGATGGTCATATAATCCAACGATCATCTCAATTGTCGTCACCTGCCCTCTATGAAGGGCCTCCATCATGGACATATACATGTCCCTCATCTAGAAGGGCTCCGCGTGCTGAGTTGGTACCTCATCGGGCACCTACTCCTGCTGAGCAGCGGCTCTCCTACGCCGCCTCCGGGGTGCTGCCCCCGCTGCACCTGCTGCTCCAGCAACAACACAAAACTGGTGGAAGTATGCCGCATCAATGGCATTCCTGAGTCTCTCAAATGGGGGAACTGCAGTGTTCACCCCAGCCTACTGGCATAGAAAAGTGATCAAAGATGGATGCCCCAATGGCATGCTGCTACTAATAGTCATGGCACATCTCTTAATCTCGTCGGCAATGATTTGATCGACATTTACCTCCATCTGTCTCATTAAGCAGAAAATGAGACGAACCCTGTGAATCGTGATATCTGAGATATGGGAGCACGGTTGGATGTTGGAATGTGTGAACGCCATCCAGTATCTGGCTAATGGTGTTATATCCAACTGTTGAATGTTCACCAGCGCACCGCTAGCGTTAGTCTGAAAGTGTCTACCCGGAAGGCACACAACCTCCTCAATGTCAACTACATCACTAAGCACACCAGAATGAGTCGCATACTGGCATCGCTCCCCTGGCCACTCTGTTCCCAAGAAGCTGTTAATGGTGTCGGGGTTATAACTAATAATATGCCCCCTCACAAAGCTCCTAAATCTCCCAGCGTCCACTCTTCCTCTGGGTACCGCGTTGGTGTAAAACTCCTTCACTAACTCCACACAGGCAGGTGCTGGGTAAGTCATCAATCTCTCCCAATCTCTCCTCAAAATTTCCTCCTCAAAGAAATTGATTATGCCAAACACATGTTTCCAAGCATCAATATAGGAGCCTTGAACTCTAATCCCTCAAAGATCTCCTTGAAATGCTTAACCTTATTTTCCTTCCTAGGGTTTTTCTTTTTATGAGGAGATGGTTCTTTACATGATTTTCTTTTCTTTCCTCTCTTCCTCTTTCGTTTAATTTTTTTCTTCCTTGACCTTCTCTTTTCTTTCTCCTCCCTTTCTTTATTTTTAATTTTTTTCTTTTTTTTTTCTTTTTCTTTTCTCAACCATGGCTTTTCCTACCTCATCTTTCTTCTCACTCTCATTCAAACTTTTTATTTTTATCTCTTCTATAGTTCTCTCAACAACAACTTCTTCTAGTTTTGTTTTCTCTTCCAACGTCTCCAGCTCTTCTTCTTCTTTGTTTTCCTCATTGAGAACCTTATCATGTGCAAAGATAGCTGCTTGACATTCTTCTTTAAGGTTGACTTCAGTATCAACCTTAATAATACCCAAAGCCTTCAGGGCATGAGAGTGTTGTTCCTGCAATAAACGTGCTTGTGCTTCTCCCAATGTTTCTTTATGTACAGGAGATTGTTTTTGTTGTAAACGTTGTTGGGCTTCCCCCAACGTTTCTTTTGGTCCAGAGACTACGTACTGCCGCAAAAATTTTTGGACTTCCCCCAACGTTTCTTTTGGTACAGAGAATAATTCCTGCTGTAAACGTTCTTTAGCTTCCCCTAAAGTTTCTTTTTGTGCGGAGGACTAATGCCCTAAGTGGTTTTCGATATATATTTGAAAATATATCCCCATAGTGGTTGAAATCCTTTTGGTAGAATTGAGTGCCCATATAATCAAGTTCTTGTTTAAACTGCAGTCTGCAAACGTTAGGCACAAAACCCTAGAAAACATTTATTGGAATAAAAATAAAAATGAACATAAAATCAAGTCAAATTCAATCAATCCCCACTACTAGAAAAATAAACCTCGAGTCCCCGACAACGGCGCCAAAAACTTGTTGACAAATTGGCAAGTGTACCAAATTGTACAAGTAACATAAATGGTAAGACCAAGTATCGTTTCCCAAGAGACTCGTATGGCTTCCTCGTTCGCGTGAATTAAAATAATAAGACTTGAGAAATTAAAATTTATAAATTGGGTTTGAGAACAAAAATATTAACATGCAAAATAAAGGTTGATTCAATTGACAAGTGAAAACAATGGATGAATGGATGTTGTTGGGTACTAACAATT
>NW_014542217.1:11216-13537 GCF_000741045.1 Vigna radiata var. radiata
TCCTACCCCTATCCCTAGGTGGTATTGCAAAATCAAGAGACTACTCACCAGTTCATGTCATTATTGTACGTCCCCATATCGATAACGACAAACATCAATATATCGAATGAGTTAAACGATAAAGGCCTTAAGCAAAGATGATAACCCAACAATAATCAATCAAAACATATGGAGACCATATAAATATTCAATAGTTTCAATAAGAGAAAGCATCAAAACATTACATTGTTTTCCCCAACAACAATAGGGTTTAGTTCACCATGGACATGGTGAAACTAGATGAAAAATGGAAGAAGAATGGAAGAGCAAACCCTAGAAAAGATGAAAAGGAGCCTAAGCATCCAAGAGATCCTCTCCAGAGAGCAAAATTAGGTCTGGTTGTCTTCCCCTGTCAAAAGAATGACTCTGAATTCGTAGTAGGGGTATATATAAGTGAGGAGCACGTCAAAATGAGGCCCAAGTCCAGCGAGCCACCGCCAGGCGGTTTAAGTGTGCCGTCGAGCGGCAATCACCATCGTCCGACGGTTTCCCTAAGTGTCAAAATGCCCTGTCTACTCCTCGTCTTGGACCGCTCGGCGGTTTAAGTGTGCCGCTGGGCGGTACGTCGACTCTTCAAAACTTCATTTTTCTGCTCTTTTCTTGAGTCAACGACCTGTATCTTCAACTTCATTCTTACTTTTCTCAAATTAGATACAAAACAATGCAAAATAAGCATTAAATCGCTAAAAACAACTTTTGACTCTCTCCAGACTCATTTATTGAGTTTTCCTTGATTCTAAGCTCATTCCAAGTAGTAAAGGGTGTAATTTGGTCCAAATTGACATATGAAAATCATTGTTTTTCAACCTTCATTAGGAGCTGATTCTGTGCGGCTGCAGCGTCTTCGGTAGGAAGATGTAGGAGTCCTCCTTTTTGTGTGCCCCTCTCACTCTGTGACACTTCATTTAAAGCCATCTCTTCAATCAAGTTGTACGCCTCATCTTCTATTTTTCTATTAATATTGCCTCCAGCTGAGGCATCTAACATCATTTTGGAATGAGCGCACAAACCTCCAAGGAACGCAAGCAAGTATGAAGTTTTATCGAACCCATGAACTGGGGTCGCCCTCAATAAACCTTTGAATCTATCTCATGCTTGCCCAAGTGTTTCCTCCATCCCCTGTTTGAACGAAGAGATCTCCAACTTCCCTTGATTAATTTTTCGGGGTGGGAAGAATTTAGTAATAAATTGTTGGACCACTGCTTCCCAAGTCCTGAATGTTCCTTCCGGGAAAGAATTCAACCAGTCTTTTGTGTTTCCTCCAAGAGAGAAAGGAAACAAACTAAGTTTGACTCTGTCGTCCGTCACTCCAGTTATCTTTACTGTGTTGCAAATTTCACCAAAGGTCGTCAAATGCTTGTAAGGATTTTCATTTGACAACCCATGGAATTGGTTGTTCTGGACTAACTGAATGAGCGCCAGACTCATCACCATGCTAGTTGTATTGTCTGCTGGAACTGCAATGCTGTTAAAGTTCAAGGGGCCAACTGTATTAGCTGTGTCCCCCAAAGTGCGTCTAGGAGGAGGTTGGTTGGTCATCTCCTCAAGATCTGGTGCAAAAGTCTCAAGTGAAGAATGGGAAGTAGTTTCTGGAGAAAGAGATCTCTCACGTGAAGGACGTCTCTTTCTCCTTTCGTATGGTAGACCTTCTAACAGAGGTTGTTGGTTTTTCCTGCTTCTAGTATGTATTGTTTCCTGCATACACAAGAAACACACCTTAAAAGCACTTTTACAGAAAAATAAAACAAAGCAATTAAAGAAAAATAAAACAAAAATAATTACAACCAAGTCAAATTCAATTAATTCACACTACTAGAAAAATAAACCTCGAGTCCCCGACAACGGCGCCAAAAACTTGTTGACAAATTGGCAAGTGTACCAAATCGTACAAGTAATATAAATGGTAAGACCAAGTATCATTTTCCCAAGAGACTCGAATGGCTTTTTCGTTTACGTGAATTAAAATAATAAGACTTGAAAATAAAAATTAATAAATTGGATTTGAGAACAAAAATATTAACATGCAAAATAAAGTGATTCAATTGACAAAAGAAAACAATGGATGAATGGATGTTATTGGGGGTTTACAATTTCATCTAATCCGCTCTCTCTTACCTACTCCTCTTGAATATTAGTTTGATTAATTAATTGTTATGCGACTTTCTTAGCCTCCCCTTAACCCGATCCCTCGGCGAAAAGAGCCTAATATTAACTACTGGCTTGCTATCCCTAGCCTCCCCTAGCAATTAATATCGCATTATAAACAGAAGTTAGCGCAATTG
>NW_014542217.1:13922-29563 GCF_000741045.1 Vigna radiata var. radiata
TAGGGTTTAGTTCACCATAGACATGGTGAAACTAGATGAAAAATGGAAGAGCAAACCCTAGAAAAGATGAAAAGGAGCCTAAGCATCCAAGAGATCCTCTCCAGAGAGCAAAATTAATTCTGGTCGTTCTCCCCTGTCAAAAGAATGACTCTGAACTCGCAATAGAGGTATATATAGGTGAGGAGTGCAACAGAAAACAGGCCCAAGCCCAGCGAGCCACCGCTCGACGGTTTAAGTGTGCCGCCCGGCGGTTTCCCATAATCCTCCAAACCGCCCTGCGGCAATCGCCACCGCCCGGCAGTTTCCCTCAGAACCGCCCAACGTCAATCGCCATGCCTACTCCTCGTCCTGGGCCGCCCGACGGTTTAACTGTGCCGCCGGGCGGTGCGTCGACTCTTCAAATCTCCATTTTTATGCTCTTTTCTTGAGTCAACGACGTGTATCTTTAACTCCATTCTTCACTTTCTCAAAATAGCTACAAAACAATGCAAAACAAGCATAAAATCGCTAAAAACAACTTTTGTCTCTCTACAAACTCATTTATTGAGTTTTGCTTGATTCTAGGCTCATTCCATGTAGTAAAGGGCGTAATTCGGGCCAAATTGACATATGAAAATAACTGTTTTTCAACCTTCATCAGTAAACCACAAGGTTGCCTAAATACCAAGTCTTGCGTTAGCCAGATTTGCCTTACGCTACTTACTAATTATCCTTTAAAATAAAAGCACTTTTAAAATCAAAGGACACACAAACAAAGACAATTGGCGGACTCTAAGACCCCTAAAACGTACGGACTCTAATGTGACAAAGGTCACACCTACACGTGAACACGAACAAATACAATCAAAAGCAGTCAAATTCTACTCCTATGCACCAATCTAGCTAGCTATGCTAAAATTAAAAGAAAGCAATCAAAGTTGCCAAGAGTTGGAAAGAGCACTAAGAACTCTTCCAATCTACTTGGACTTTATAAAAGGCCCTTTTACAACACAAAAGCTAAGACTAATAATGGGCTGACACAAGCCCAACAAATACAAAGAAAAAGAAAACTACACTATGCTACGGTGTGCTTCTACTAAAGTCCCCTGCTGCTACGCTTCGCTGGATCCAAAATGTGACCTTCAAGTAGCTCAGTCTAATCATGAAACTTGATGTTCCCATCCTGCAACACAAATAATCAAAGTTGCTATCACATACACCCCTATCTAATCAGATTAGGCAAAAGAAGATATGGGGTACTAATAACTTCCCTTTCTCTTGGTTGCACTAGCTTTCCACTTAGAATCTGCTGCAGCTCTCTTGATCAAAAGCGTTCTTCAGCATAGTAGAAAAATCATGTATCTAAATCTTGCTGTCAACTAATCACGAAGCTCTCGCTATCCAAACCTACAAAAAATTTGGATATCGACTTATTGTTCCTTAGCTAATACAATTTCCACTAAAACACTATTCATCAGACAAGAAGCTTCCCTTTCTCGGTTTAATGCAGATAAGACTGGCAGAAGCTCAATTTGACATGCAGAATGAATCCTATTTGCACTCAATTTGCAATCTTCAATTCAAAACCCCATCTTGAAATGGTGCTTCTACTGTTTTCTTAATTAAACTCTTGCACATATCAGTTCTACACACACAAAAATCACACCAGATTCCAACAAATGCAAGCTATAACAGAAATAGTTTAAACAAACAACTTCCCTATTATGTTCTGGTCTCCACATGTGCACTTAATGGTCCTGGCAGCTTTCTAGCTCTTAGACTCAAAGTATATATATATATATATCACTCTAGCACACAAAATCTCAACAAAATCTAGCAAGTGCAAATGGACAGTGAGTTATATTCAGATTGGAAGTAATTCAATGCAAAAACTAACCACCTAAGTAATTCAACCGCTAAATCAGAACTCAGAATTGTGAATTAAGTGCTTTATTTACTTTGTAAAAGCTGAATGATGCTTTAGCAATTGAAACAAATTGATGCTCTAGTTTAATTACTTCAAACAGATCAGCTTATGCACAATTATGTGACACAACAGATATGTATATATATATCTAATGGGAAATAAAACAACTAGGTGACATTCATTAATAAGCATGCATTCAATTCAAGAGAAGTTATGACCGTAAAGCACAGAACAAAATTTAGATTCCAACAAAAAAAGTGAATCAATCAGACAGGTAAGGTCTAAAACTGCACATGATTAGTTCTAGAAAAACTGCATTGAGTGTCTGAGTCAGCGAAAAACTATGGAATTTTGTAACCAAAAGCAATGATTCCAAAACAGATTTACAAGCATGATTTGAATAGAAACAAAATTTTGCAAACTAACTTAACCCACAAAGTTGAAAACAGATTGCCTTAACCAATTTAAAAGAAACAAAGTGTTGATATTAACAGATTGATCCTTTGGTCATCTTGGATGCATTCTGATGAAGGTTGAAAAACAGTTATTTTCAAATGTCAATTTAGACCAAATTACACCCTTTACTACTCGGAATGAGCTTAGAATCAAGCAAAACTCAATAAATGAGTCTGAAGAGAGTCAAAAGCTGTTTTTAGCGATTTTATGCTTGTTTTGCATTGTTTTGTAGCTAATTTGAGAAAAGTAAAGAATGGAGTTAAAGATACAGGTCGTTGACTCAAGAAAAGAGCAGAAAATGAAGATTTGAAGATTCGACGTACCGCCCAGCGGCACACTTAAACCGCCGGGCGATCCAGGACGAGGAGTAGGCATGGCGATTGACGCTGGGCGATTCGGAGGCAAACCGTCGGGCGGCACACTTAAACCGTCGGGCGGTGGTATGTTGGACTTGGGCCTGTTTTCTGATGCACTCCTCACCTATAAATACCCCTACTACGAATTCAGAGTCATTCTTTTGACAGGGGAGAACGGGCAGACCTAATTTTGCTCTCTAGAGAGGATCTCTTGGATGCTTAGGCTCCTTTTCATCTTTTCTAGGGTTTGCTCTTCCATTCTTCTTCCATTTTTCATTTAGTTTCACCATGTCTATGGTGAACTAAACCCTATTGTTGTTGGGGGAAACAATGTAATCTTTTGATACTCTCTTTTATTGAAACTCTTGGGAAAGCGATACTTGGTCTTACCATTTTTATTACTTGTACGATTTGGTACACTTGCCAATTTGTCAACACATTCCAACTTGATCAGATTCACTATGTTGCAAAAAGGAACAATAAGCAAATGGTTAAGGTTAATACTGAAATCTCTCTAACTGTCAAGATCCTTGGCCAAGTTAGCCTCGCAAAACTCACAACACTCAAAACTATTTCAAAAGGCTTCTCTTTAAAACTTCACACACACAAATGAAAGGTTTGGAAGGAGAAATTCTCCATTGTCAGTTTAAGGTTGGATAGTCTTTCAGACTACCACCACCTAAGATGCTACCAGGCACACAAGCCTCTTTCATATTCTAGAAATCCAAAGTGAAAGTGCTTCTCAAACCAGAGATTACAGAATAGAACAGGACAGCAAAGCAAAGAGATGGACATCACAGTACAATAGGAACTCTAGACAGACTCTAGAATAGATGAATAAAGCAAAGAAAAGATCCAATTATGAAAAGCAGACATATTTCACATGTGATGGACAAAACAAAGACAACCAACAAAACAAGCAAGAAACAATGGATTGCAAACATGATGGCACAACAAAGAGACCTTAAATGTATTGAAGCAAATTAAAACATATTTCTTATTAACTCAGAATTGCTTCCAGTAAATAAAATTGACTAGAAATTCACTTGAACAACACTGTGCTTATGGCTAATACACCACCAAGGCTAGATTCAAAATCTCACGACTTTTTTTTGTTGATAATTGCACTAGCAACTGTCTGAAACACTTGTGATTTTAAAAGCAAAATAACCAGATTTCACACAAATAAAAACTGCATCAAACATAGTTTGAGCACATGACCAAACAAACTAAATTTGTATTTTCAAAATGAAATTGACTCAAAATAGAGTACACCGATTAAAATGATCAAAATTAAGACTCAAAACATGGACTCAAAGCACAAAATCAAATCTGAAAACTCAAATAGAACCTACTAAAACTAGAAAATGAATCATAGCATGACAAAATTAAAACAACTCATCAGCACTGAGAGAACAGCACAAGACATTCAATGAAATGTAAAGAACAACGCGGAGAATGAACAAAAATTTAACACTGCTCAGAATCAAAAGAAATCATACAAGACCGAATCAAAACAACAAGTAACAAAGACAAAGACGCAAATCAAAATGAACAGATCAACATAAAACGAACATAAACAAGTAAATCAGAGACGCGAAACAAACTCAACTCAGAATCAAAAATCGCAACAGAGACAAAATCAGAGATCGAGATACTTATCTCTTGTAGCGTGGACGCAATCTGATGCTCTGATGACCACTTGATGGAAGAATTGCTCCGAGAAGTTGACGCTGAACGCGCAATGCGAGCTTTGGTGCCTCGAACCATCCTCCGACAAAGTATTACGCAACGAAAAATGAAATCGAAAGAAAACAAAGGTGAACAGTTGAAAATCCTAATCGAGAAGAGAGAACACGAGTTCGAGTGTGAACTCGTCGAGATCGAGAGATGACACAAGGAAACCCTAAGTTAGATCAGTGGAAAACCTAGAGAAGGGAGGGAAACACAATTCTGACCGATTAATCCGTGGAAATGATTATTTAAACAGTGAAAATGGACTAGATCGGAGCAAACGAAGGTTTAATCAGTCAAAATGTGAAGAAACGGTGAAGGAAGAGAAAAACCCTAAGTTTGGAAGAAGATGTTCGGTGGAAAGGTTTGTAATGGTTGATAAATGAAGGTAGAAGGAGATTCTAGGAAGAGAAATGGCTTACTGTGGTGGACGCAGATGTCGTGAGGTTGAGAAAATGAGAAATGCTCTCGAAGACATTTGGAGCTCATGTAAAAGGAGACTACTTTGTAGTTCATCAACCGTCAATGTCTCAGTATATTTAGATTCTTAAATGGAACACACAACATAATCAAATTTTGGAGTCATGGATCTTAGAATTTTTTCAACAACCACAACATCACCTTTGTTTTCGCCATTAGCTTTCATCTTGTTGGCGATGGTGAGTTGAGCAAAATAATCATTAACCGATTCCCCCTGCTTCATGTGGAAAATTTCAAATTCTCTTAAGAGAGCTTGTAATTATGCTCGCTTAACCTTTGAAGTGCCGTGGTACTTCTGCTTTAAGGAGTCCCATATATCCTTTACAGTATCATTGTTAAGGATTGTTTCTAGAACTGAACGATCCAACTTTTAAAATAGGTAATTCTTTACCTTTAAATGCTTTAACTTCTTATCATTAAGATGTTTCCTCTGTACTTCAGTATGAGGTGTGTATTCTGTACTTCCAATATCATTTTTTTCTTATTGCCTTAGAAATGGGTTTCATGGATATGCGACTGTGTCACAGGAGGCAAGCTCCGCTACAAGCAGGGCAAGGACGTGCAGGTAGCCGTTGCCGGGGATACCAAAGTTTTGAGCAGTGGTGATAGAGAGCAACTGGCCCTGTTCTTGATTGTAGAGGGCGTGTCACAGGGAGCGACGAAGCTTCTCTCTCGCACGCATAAAAGGGTTGAACTGTTGCGTCCAGTGTGGACGACGTCATCGACGACGCTCTTGGTTGGTAGAAGGGAGGCGTGACGCTGCTAGGCTGCCGCGAATGGAGGTGGAGGAAGAGGTTGTTCTTCTCTACTTGGTTTGAATCTGTTCTTCCTTGTGGAGTGATGGCGTTGAATTGCCTCAGCGAATGAATGTACAATGTGTCTTGGTAGCCCTCAAGCTGCAGCTGTAAAATGTGGACAAATATGCTTTGTTTCGAAGGGCCACCACTTGATGCTTCATGGCTCCAGCGATGTTGCGGATGGTCATATTCACACCCACGAATCCTTGCCCTACCACAGCTGCATCATTGGTGAAAAATTTATCATATACATGCTCTTTGGAAAATTATTCTCTTTGGATAATTTTTAGACGCATATTAAAATAAATTTTGTTTGTGGGGATTAATCATAATATCTAATATCTCACATCATAATTATAAGTAATTGAAGATTTATTTATTACCTAATGTTGTGGAACTGAAGGTTGTCCAACCATCAACTACACTACGATTGTCGGTGATAATTGTCTTGTTGATACCCTCACCGACCATCATCAAGTAGGTCTTCTTATCAATGGACACAATTTTGTCATACACACTAGAAGTGACATAGATAAGGAAGTATCCATCGGTAGAGGCAGATTTGTTAGGAGCGGCAACAATGGCATCTTAAGCGGCAAACGCTTGTTTCGAAAGCCTTGTTGTTTCTTGGTAGGGTGCATTGTGTAGACTTTGGATGTGAGAACCTAACCCTTGGTGAAGAGAGCGAGCGAGAAACTATAGAGTTTCATGTCGTTAGAAAGAGGGAGTGTGAGACCGTTTCTGACGCTCCAAGCGGAAGCAGTGTCTTTGAGATCGTCCAAGCATGTTTCCTGGTTGGTGAGAATGGCACTGAGTAAGGTTTGGATGTCGTCGACTTGAAAACTAGGGAGAAACCTCGTTGTCTTGTTGGCAATTTGGAAGGAACTCAAAAGGAAATTGAAGTTGAGTTCCCTGAGAGTACAACAATCTTGTAGCGCACGAATTGCAGTGGCAGAAAGAGAAGAACGACGCTGAAGGTATTTATCAACGAGGCTCAAGAACTTTCGAGCCTGCAATAAGGATTTTTTGACAGAGAAGCGGCCATAGTTGTAAAAGTTGTCGTTTCGGGGAAGGGAGAACGAATTTGTAGTAAGATGGGTGATGGATGTCGCACCCTATTTAAATTTAATGTGCATAAAGAATACAGTATAGACTAGGAAGTGACTCCTAGGTCGTCTTTCAAGGACCAAACTGTAGTTCTAGACTTAGGTCAAACACGCAGTGGGAAGGGTTTTGAAAGTGTTTTTGCAGGAAGAATTAAACTAAATTAAACTGGAAACCAAATACGACCAAACATAATTGAAAATGTTTAAATAAATGAACAAGCAAGAAGACCAAACGGTCCTACATATGACCGAACGGTTCTACATTAGGATCAAACAGTCAAGTGAAGAAATTGAAAATGCAGGAACATATTGGCAACGCTGACGTCATCTCTACCATCCGACCAGCCACAGCAGGGCGCGGTGACCTCGCCCTCTCTCCCTCTGTCGTGCTAGCCTAGGGTTGGGGTTTCCCCCCTTTAACACTACATACCACTGCCCCCATCCGACAGCCTTGGCGTCGCCAATCACCACATCACCGCCGGCCACCGTACCGCAACATCCATCCTCCTAGCATCAGAACCGTCGCGACCACCGGCCTCACGCGTCTTCTTCGCACTATCTGAAGCATCAAGTCATTAACGGCGGCACCATCACAACGACTTCCAATCACGAACCAGAAATCGCATAAATTCCTCCATGTTTGAACCTCGTCGCATAACACCGCCTTCCCTCTCCTTCCTCCTCGAGTTCGAGGCTGTTGTCGCTGAGGCTGGACATTGCCGCCGTTGCTCACAAATCTAAATGTTACGAATCTATACCGGGAGGGATTGCCCTCGTTTATGGCGGCCCAAGACACACTCGTGCTACCACAACCGAAGTCGCACAACATAGCGTGAGATGAACTGATTTTGTTTGGTATTTCCTTTCGTTGTAGATGAGGTTGAGGGTGGCGAAGGAACTCGAAATTCGACGAATAACAGGGGTATTTGATAATTTGTTTTAGTGTTTGGTTTTGGGGGAAAATGAGCGGTGGCCGAATCTGTGAGTGTGACCACCAGGTTCGATGACGATGGGTTTCCCATGGATTTTCTTGTCGTCATGTGCTTCAGGGCCCTGGCAGCATCTCTGGTGTCGAAGGCTTCCACGAATCTTTAGTTCCTTCACTGCCTATGTTCACTATTCTAACTCACTCCTTCATTGTTACTCATTTCTCTTAGATTGGGACAACACCAGCCTCGGCCTGAGTCAGAAGGTTAGGTTGGAGAGGAAGACAATGTTTTAATGGTTGAGGCAAAATTATTGGAGCTAGGATGAAGGGGTTCGACATGTGAAGTAGTTCAGAAAGTTCATGGGATCCTTCTGTTTTGTACACGTCTCCACTGAGAGCATCAGTCATACCAGTATTAGAGTACATTGGTTTCTTTGGTGGCGGTGGTGGAGAAGAATTGGGTTATTGATTATTTGATAATTTTTGCTAACTATTTTACGATGGTTTGTTAAACTCAGTCGAAGACGGTGATGGAAAAAAGGAAAAAACAACAACCAGAACAATCACAAACATGCTACGAAGTATATAATGCAGCAAGCCCAATAAATGAGAGCATGACAACACCAATGAGCGAGATGATACTTACCTCTCAGAGCTTCCTTTGTTATTGTCAGCTTTTGTTGCTAGCTTTACTTCTTCTCCCCTGTTGTGATTGAATGCAATTCCAGATGATGCTCAAGAAATGGATGAGAGGTGTCCAGAGCTAGTGGTTGGGCGTAGGTTAATGTGATGGCGAAGGTGTCTCTGTTCTTTTTTTTAGTGTGTTTTTAGAAGATCCCAAAGTGATATGTTTAAGGAAAAAGAAATGGTAGTTGATTGTCAAGCGTGGTGTGTATGGTTACGGGTGTGTGAATCATGCTCATAGGAATGGAGAGCCTCAGAGTGTGGCGTCCTTCCTAGCTTACCAAAACCAAACCGCACCTGCCAAAATCAAATGCTACCCAGCAGCAGAAACCGTTTTTCTCTGCCAGATCCCCCAAAATTGCCCCTGATGTGTCCCCTATTTGCATCGTCCTAGCCTGCAGAAAATCATTCTCTGCCCCCTCCTCCCCCAACACACAACAAAACATTTTCCTACTTTTTTTCTGTTTTTTTTTGTTTGCTAACGACAAAAGTGGCATTCCCACATTTTTCTTTTTTTTTTAACTTAACTTACCTCTATATTAATCTTGTTTAACTATTTACTAATAAAAAAATAAAAAGTACAAACAAAAAATGAAAATGAAAATTATAAAATGAGAAATAAAGAAGAAAAAAAGAAAAAAATAATAATAATAAAGAAAATAAAGTAAACAAAAAGAAATGAAAATAATAAAAATAAAAATGAAAATGAAAACAAATAGATAATAAAACATAGGACAATAAACTACGATAAAGTCAAAAATCAATCCGGATGAAATTTGGTATTGACAAGGACTGAATAGTAGGTCAATTGTATTAAATGAGTTTTTATTTTGGTTGACTGAATGCTACCAATTTAACTGAATTGTTATAATTGTCATAACTCAATCGACTGTATTAGTAGTTTATTCGACTCAGAGAATGTCTGTTAAAACAAAAATCTATAAATTGGTTGAACACGAAGATGTTTAGAGACTTTTGATGATCTAAGAATTTCATTTTTCTTTCAGATTGATATCTCTAATCTTAAAGCTCCAAGAATTCTTCAAGAAGACGGTGGTGATCTTTCTTGAAAGAGATTCAAAGGGAGACTGACTGCGCACACATTGCTTGATCACATTCTGCACAGTAAAGGTGTTTCTGGTTGGTCAAGATTTTGGCTTGGCATCCTTGAAGATTGCTGCATTTGACCTGTTGTGATTACAAGGGATAAACTCGTAAAGTCTTGTTCACTTTGAGGATTGTTCAAAGTGGTGTTTGGCAGATTGTTGAAGTTGATTGTGCATATGTTCACTGTTTCATTAACTCTTTTGCATACTCACTTCTTAACTGTATAATTTCTTGCATTACTATGATTCTAAATTGCTTGATCTTCAAAAGATCGTGAAAAGTTTTGCAGAAAACATTGCTTCTGAACTTACTGCTGGAATCACAACTCAATGAAAAGAAATGAAATCGACTTGATCATTTTATATTGGTTATCTTCAATGTATTTCTGTTTCTATTTTATTGTTTTATCTGTGAGAATATATTGTGAGATTGTTTATAATTGTATCTTTGCTTGATAGAATTGGTTGCAATTATAACTCTGATACAATTTTGGTACAAACTGTTGTATGCTCTGATACTTGTAGAATTGCATTGTGCATCTGGATTTGATTTTAAAATATGCATAATGATAGGGGGAGCATTACATGATTGCATAGAGTTTTCACATGCCTACACTTTAGGGGGGATTTTTCTTTCTCATGTGAATATTTGTGATAGAGGAAGCATCTTTGAATACTAAATTTGTTTACATTGATGAATCTCTGGTATTTTCATTTTATCAGCATATCAATATCTAAAAGCAAACATTTTTTGTTAATGCACAAAAGGGGGAGAAAAGTTTGAAAAGTTTGATTGATTATTTGCTTGATATGTTATTGCTTGATATTGTTTATTCAGAGTAAATGTTCTAAAATATGTTGAAATTAACTTTTGTTTGCTCTGATATAATGGAAAAATAATTTAATCACTTGTTCTTACTGAATGCTTATATTAGCTCTGATATTGGTGATTACTTGATTGATTTTATGTGTTGTTTGTGAACAAACATGGTTTCTTATTAATCATGGTTGTGCATCATCAAAAAAGGGGAAGATTGTTGAGATTGTTGATAAGGGAAGCACTAGTTTAGCTAAACCTTAATCTCATTGTGCTCTGGTTTTTTATGATGACAACACATTATTAATAACACATGTACTGTTATGTGTTACATGTTCAATTCTTTATTGTGAATGATATATTAAAGAACATGTTTGTGTTGATTCTCATATATGTATGTATATTCACTGATTTTATAATTGATACATCTTTTGTGATTGCATTACATATGTTTAAGAAAAGAAAACCACATGCACTTTGATGAACTTATACTGTGTGGCAAAACTGCAAGTTTTAAGTCGACTTCATTATGAAGTAAGTTGATTTAAACTCGTGACTTTGCACATATTTTCAAAAGCAGTGTTGTGAGTGATTTTTCACTGAAAAGTCTTTCAAAACTAAGTTGAAGTGTTTAAGTCGACTACAAGCGCAGTGAATTCGACTTAGTTAGTTATTTATTTTGAAATTTGTTAATGCTTTTGTGTTGTAACAACTATATTTCAACTTTATGCTAAAGCATTAAATGCAAGTCAACTGAATTAAATGCGAAATCAATTTGGTTGTTATGACTACTGCTAATTTGTTTTAACTGTTATAACTGTCTGATGACAGTCGACTACATTAGTGGCAAAGTCGACTACAGGAGCATCTGGTCTATAGAAAACCATAAATAAATGTGATTCTATTGATCACATAAGACTTTGGATATTCTAACATTTTCATTTTGATATTTCATATTGTGATCTCATTGTAAAGGCTCCAAGAACTCATCAAGAAGACGGAGAAGATCTTTCTTGGAAGAGTTTCTTAAGGAGGAAGTGAATTGCACATACTGTTTGATCAAAAACAACGCAGTTGGTGTTCATCATATTGATCAAGTTTTCTATCAATCTTTAGAAAGATTGTTGTTGTCCTGTTGGGATTACAGGAGATGAACTCGTGGAGTTCTGGACACTTTGAGCATTGTTCAAAGTGGGTTGAAGAGTGCAGAAAAGGGGATATTTTGCTGCAGATCTTTGTGTTGGCTGCCTATACTTTTAGTTAGAGGGTTAGAGAGATTGTCTATAGTTTTGACGTGGAGGTCTCTATACAAATCTTGTTGTAAAAACTTTGACTAATATAGTGCATTGGCTTCCTGGTTGTGGAAGAACACAAAATGTAGGCATTGAGACCGAACCAATATAAAAAATTTGTGTTTGCTTTCTCTTTCCCTACTCTTTTACTTTAAGTTGACTTTACAATTTATACCGTCAACTATATATTTCCACTGCACTTAAACTTCTTATTCCTTGTGATTCAAGAAACTTTGTAAAGGTTTAAATTTTATGAAAAAGATTTTGAATAAACTTTGATTTTTAAACTACACCAGTTCACCCCCCTCTTGGTGTTGAAACTGAGTCATCCTATTTCCAACTGAAAAAATGACACATGACTACTATCTTTATAAGAAAACTCCTCACTAAGAGCTTGCCATGTGGCCACCAAGTCTTGAGTGAGACACTGATGAGTGCATATTTATGCCCACATTTATGCCTTAAAATTCAAATTTTTGATGAGATATTCGTGCTCAAATGGTTTATTTTAAGTGAATTTGTGATGATTGGAATTATTGAGTTTGGAAATTAAAGAGGCATGAAAAGTAAGTTTTAGCGCATAAATTATTCTTGGATATTCTAATATTTATTTATGCAGTTGAAATTAGAGCTTTATTGGTCCAAATTGCAATTTAAGGCCCAAAATCAGGTTTTGTTTGGAAAGTAATGTACAGATGGGCCAAACAGTCAGATTTTACCCTTGCACCTCCAAATTTCCCTACATGCACTCCTCTCTTCTAAACCAGGCCAATACTAAAGCCCAATAGTAACCCTTTTCTCCTACACCTCCTAAGTTTCATATTCCTACCCTTCCTAAATCAGACTCCATCAGATGTTGCCACATCTCATCAATCCACAATAGACAAATTCAGCCAATGACTTGTTGCCACATCACCATCCTTGACACGTCATTCCTATCTTCATCAGAAAACCTAATCTAGGAAAACCCTAGCCACCTAGCGGTGGCACCACCACCATGTCGCAAGGCCATCGTCGCCATCAGCCACCACAAATCAGAACCCTTCACCACCATCCTCGTCGCCGGCAGACATCATCCCAATTCTCGCCGGCCACCATAAGCGTCACCACCACTTTTCTCACCTCGACCGTCATTGTCCATCACCCATTCGCGAGAAAGCAGTCGCAATCGCAAGCACAAAGCTCTATAGACATCACCACCTTCAACCACATTGCAATTCGCCGCCGCAAGAACCGTCATCGCAGCGCTGTTGACAAATTGGCAAGCATACCAAATCGTTCAAGTAATAATAAAATGGTAAGTCCAAGTATCGTTTTCCCAAGAGACTCACGACATTAAACTGTTGTGCTTTTTCTTAACCAATCAAGACTATAAAAACAATATTTTGATATTTTTAAATATAAAGTACGGAAAAATAAACATGAATGCAATTTGATCAATTGAGGTTAAACACAAAAGTGGATGAATGGATGTTGTTGAGTACTAACAATTTCATCTATTCCACTCTCTCTTACATACTACCCTTGAATATTAGTTGATTGATTCAATTGTTATGCGACTTTCTTAGCCTCCCCTCAACCCGATCCCTCGGCGAAAAGGGCATAATATTAACTACTGGCTTGCTATCCCTAGCCTCCCCTAGTAATTAATACCGCATTGTAAACAAAAGTTAGCGCAATTGATCGTCCTACCCCTATCCCTAGGTGGTATTGCAAAATCAAGAGATTACTCACCAGTTCATGTCATTATTGTACGTCCCCATATCGATAAAGACAAACATCAATATACCGAATGAGTTAAGCGATAAAGGCCTTAAGCACAGATGATAACCCAACAATAATCAATCGAAACATATGGAGACCATATATATAATCAATAGTTTCAATAAGAGAGAGTATCAAAAGATTACATTGTTTTCCCCAACAACAAAAGGGTTTAGTTCACCATCGTCATCATGAATCTAGATGAAGAATGGAATGAAAGAGATACAAACCCTAAAAGGGAGAAAAGGAGAGTTGTCACCATCTCCAAATCTACCCCAAAGGGGTGAAAAGTGTGTTTCTGTGCCTAAGCCATCAAAAGATACAAACCCTAAGATGTTCTGGCCTTTAAATAGGGAATAAAAATGACATAAAACAAGTCCAGGCCCAAACAGATCATAAAAAATAACATAAAACAGGTCCAGGCCCATCTAACAACCGCCCGGTGCCAAATTTCACCGCCGGGCGGTTCTACGGCGTGAGGGAAACCGCCCGGCGCCACGGTCAACCGCCCGGCGCTGGTCAACTGCGTTCTGGTTGACTGGTTGACTTTTCCTGGTTGACTGTTGACTTTTATGGTTGACTGGTTGACTTTTCTGGTTGACTGGTTGACTTTTCTACATATCTTCAACCTTTCTTTCCTTTTCTTGAGTCTAAGACCTTCATCTTCAACTCCATTCTTTATTTTTCTCAAATTAGCTACAAAACAATGCAAAATAAGCATAAAATTACTAAAAATAACTTTTGACTCTCTCCAGACTTATTTATTGAGTTTTGCTTGATTCTGAGCTCATTCTGAGTAGTAAAGGGTGTAATTTGGTCCAAATTGACATATGAAAATAACTGTTTTTCAACCTTCATCAAGCGCCTCAACCATGCGCCCTCACCATCGTTGTCGCATCTTCATGAGTCCGCCATTTATGCAGCAGATCGCGAGCCCTTTGGGTATTAACCACCATCTCCATCCACAAACACAAAGACAAGCAGTAGATCTACCCCGCCGTCGCCACCATCTCAAAACTGCAACAAGGAAAACCAGCCCAAGAACCCCAAATCAAACCCAGAGGAAACCCAAAAATCCAATCGTAATCTTCATCGCGCAACTCCTCTACAAAGCCAACGCGCCATCACCAAGCCATTAGTGTAACTCACCTGCAAGAAAAACCATAACAGAATCAAAGACGAGAGCCAGAAATGTGAACACTTGAATCATATCTCCATGGCAACTCGTAGCAGTGCGTCATCTTTCCTTCATGGACCAGCGTCCACGTTAGGTGCCTCCTCCTCGCACTGGACCGCCCAGCGGTGAATTTTGCCGCCGGGCGGTTCGTAGACTCTTTTTCTTCAGTTTTCTTCCTCTGTCTTGAGTCTAAGACCTCCATCTTCAATCCCCATCTTCACTTTCATCAAAATAGCTTCAAAACAATGCAAAACAAGCATAATATCGCTAAAACCAGCTTTTGACTCTCAACTGACTCATTTATTGGGTTTTACTTGATTCTCAGCTCATTCTAAGTCTTAAAGGGTGTAATTTGGTCTAAAATGACATATGAAAATTATTGTTTTTCAACCGTTATCAAGGACATGAAATTGAAAAATGTGTAGTTGATGGAAGGAAGATAGATTAAAGATTAAATAAGTTAAAAAGCAAACTCAACAAGATTCCAAGTTTGTTTAAAACCTCCACTCCACAAATTGCTAAGAAATGTGGAATTTGCATTTCAACTTATCACTACACTGATGAATGCCCTAGCTTGATGGAAACTACTATGGAAAACTCATCTCATGCTTTTGTTGCGAACACATTTGGAGGAAATAGACCATATCAGAATTATCATGATTCATCCTCAAATAAGTATCAGCAAAATTGGCAACCTTATGTTCCACCTCAACAAAGGCATCAACCTGTTGGTATCGGAGGGGTTAATTTTTAAAAGAGTTTAACGCAGCGGATTAAAATACAGAGAGCGTACAGCGTATCAAGTCACAGTTGAAACAATTTTGCCTTTTTAATTTTAAACAATTTTCTTTTAGAAAATTTACCAAGCAGATAACGTGCGTAAATAATAAAATGAGTATAGGGCAAAAGAAAATCACACAGGGATTTTTATACTGGTTCGATTCAACAGAATCTACGTCCAGTCGTTAATCACTACAAAGAGTGATTAACAGTTCCACTAAAAATTGTTTAACAGATTACAAGATAATAAACAGTAAT
>NW_014542217.1:30758-51527 GCF_000741045.1 Vigna radiata var. radiata
ATTGTAGTTCAAAAGCATATGATAATCGATTACAGCATGTCCATAATCGATTATATCAGTAGAAATTACAATATTAATTATTTTCCTACTACATTCAAGATACTACAAGTTGCTTTTAAATATTCTCCTATTACAAACAAAAATTACAATTCTGCAGCATCATCAAAACTTGTCTTCAGGTTTTACCAATACTCCTTTATTGGTAACACAACCTTAACCTGAAATGTCACTCCAAGATTTCATGAAAATAATGCTTGAGCAAAATTCAGAAATCAAGAAATCCATTGTAGATTTGACTCAGAGGGTGGAAAAGTTAGAGGCTAAGGAGTCAAATAAGNTGTCTGCACAAACAGTGATCAATCCGCAAAATGTATGTGCTATTACTTTAAGAACGGGTAAGCAAGTAGAAGGCCCTGAAGGAGCCCAAAATGATGAAGATAAGGAGAAAGAAGAAGCCAAAATTGATGACATAGGAGGACCAAATGAACCATCACCTGAGACTACCACTGAAAAATCCAGGTTAGTATCCTCTAATTCTTCTTCTAAAAATTCTTCTTCATCTTACTCTCCAGCTCCTCCATATCCCAATCGGTAAGCCGAGAAACAAAAATGTGGAGGAATTAGACCAAGAAATCTTGAATACTTTCAAAAAGGTGGAGATCAACAATCCCTTGCTAGATGTTGTTAAGCAAATCCCTAAATACGACAAGTTTTTAAAAGAAATTTGCACAAATAAAACGTGTTTCTGGGATAGTGAGGTTGTGAATTTGGGAAGAAATGTGTCAAGCTTGATTAAGAAACATCTTGAAATACTGCGAAAATGCAAGGATCCAGGTATGTTTTCTATTCCTTGTGTTATTCGAAATTAAAAGTTTGACAATGCCATGCTAGATTTAGGGGCTTCCATTAATGTAATGCCTTTATCAGTGTTTACTTCTCTAGCTCTGGGACCTCTTAAGACTACTGGTGTGGTCATTCAACTGGTCAACCGTAGCATAGTTAATCTTGTAGGTGTGCTTGAGGACGTGCTTGTCTAAGTAGACAAGTTAATTTTTCCTGCAGATTTCTATATCTTGGACATGAAGGATAATGATGGAATCAACCCAACAACTATTATCTTGGGAAGACCTTTCATGATGACAGCACGAACCAAGATAGATGTGCATGCAGGATCATTGACAATGGAGATAGGAGACGAGAAAGTGTGCTTCAACGTGTTGGAATCTGGGAAGCATCCGATTAAAGATCATTCTATGTTTTGTATTGACTTATCAAGTGATGCTAAATCGGTGAGACAACCTCAAGGAAGACTGAATTCTCAACTGATGGGGTTGTAAAGAAAAAGGACACCAAGTTGCTACAAACAGGTATTACATACCACAATTTTGATAGCATTTGGGTGGGCCCTATACATGTGGTTCCCAAGAAAGATGGAATCACAATGGTCAAGAACGAGAAGGACAAGTTGACTCCTATTAAGGACAGAAGTGGGGCACATAATTTAGCAGTTGACCATCTTAGTAGGATTGAAAAAGGAAAAGATAACATTCCGATCCAGGATGACTTTTCCGATGAAGTCCTACTAGCATTCCTTCCACCATGAAGGAGGTAAGTTCCCTCATGCTTTTTTTGTGCATTCTATATTTAAGGCATACATTGAGCAATATGCATAGTTTAAGTGTGGGGGTGTGGGGAAACAATTTGATTTGTTCCCTGTTTCATTTTTTTTCTTTTTTCTTCTTCTTTTCTTTCTTTAATAAATATTTGCAATGGATTTGAGAGTCTGAATCAGTAACTGGAATGATCATATATAAAAAAAAAAGAGTCATGTTGATATGAATGGATTGCTTTTATGATTTACTGATTGAGTTGACTTAAGAATTCCCTAATTAAATCTTTTGTGAAAGAAATTTGAACCATGTGTGTTTTGAGCCTAATAATCAGGATGAACCATCATATGCCATACCTATTTTTCTTAAGTGATTGGCCCATGTTTTGATGATACTCTAATATTTAGCTTGATTCTGTGTTGTGCAACTGAGGTGAATATGCATGATTTGATATGATTGAGGCCTTTCTTGTTTTAGCTACTTGGCCAACAAAACTTACCTTAACATTAATCCATTGAAAACCCTTTGAGCCTTAAGACTATTTTTCTTGTTTCCAGTAATTTCCAAATGAAAAAATAAAGGAAAATCATATGTTCCTCACTTGAGGAAAGAAGAAGGAGTAATGGATTGTGTTATAAGTAAGTGATGAATAAGTGTGTGGGTAAGTGTCTTACCACAAAATAAAAAAAATAAAAAAAAAAAAGAGGCAAAAATGGAAAATGAAAAGTTGGAGTTTTGGAAAAAGAAAAAAAGAAGAAAAAAAAAATCTTCCTAAAAAGAAAAAAGAAATAAAGTTGTTTTTGAAATCAAGTGCCATTGTTCTTTCTATATCAATTTCAAAAACCAGAAATTCCAAAGAAAATTTCCTACCTTTGCCTTAGCCCCAATATAACCTTTAAAAAGCCCTCATGATCAATAATTGTATGTTTTTTGAAGTGTGTAAATGTCAGAGTCTTGCTAAATACCAAGGGTTTCTACTTACATGGGTATTTTGAGTGTAAACATAAGCCAAAAGCACTTGAGAGATTTGGAGTGAAATAGATATATTTTGACTTGAGTGTTATCTTTCATATTTGATTTTCTTGGGAATTCAAAAAGGTTAACTCATGTGTGAAGAATAAAGTGATTTCATTTACATGTCCATGGCAAAGTGATGTCTAAATGTTTGATCTATATTCAGTGATGTTCATTCTTTTGATCCAAATGCAAATATGGAATAAAATGACTCAGAACAAAGTTACTTTTGCAATTAATCAATTTTGCCCAGGAGTGCAAAAGGATAAGTGTTGGGGTGTGATGAGTTCATATTTATGCCCACATTTATGCCTTCAAATTCAAATTTTTGATGAGATATTTGTGCTCAAATGGTTAACTTTAAGTGAATTTGTGATGATTGAAATTATTGAGTTTGGAAATTAAAAAGGCATGAAAAGTAAGTTTTAGCGCATATATTATTCTTGGATGTTCTAATATTTATTTGTGCAGCTGAAATTAGAGCTTTATTGGTCCAAATTGCAATTTAAAGCCCAAAATCAGGTTTTGTTTGGAAAGTAATGTACAGATGGGCCAAACAGTCAGATTTTACCCCTGCACCCCCAAATTTCCCTAAATGCACTCCTCTCTTCTAAACCAAGCCAATATTAAAGCCCAATAGTAACCCTTTTCTCCTACACCTCCTAAGTTTCCTATTCCTACCCTTCCTAAATCAGACTCCATCAGATGTTGCCACGTGTCATCAATCCACAATAGACAGATTCATCCAATTACTTATTGCCACATCACCATCCTTGACACGTCATCCCTATCTTCATCAGAAAACCTAATTCAGGCAAACCCTAGCCACCTAGCCGTCACACCACCACCATGTCGCAAGGCCACCATCGCCATTAGCCACCACAGATCAGGCGCCCCTCACCACTATCCTCGTCGCTGGCAGACATCATCCCAATTCTCGCCGGCCACCATAAGCATCACCATCCTCCATCAAAATCGTGAACCATGGCAGCTACAAGGAAACCCAACCGCACCACCACGTTTCTCGCCTCGATCGTCATCGTCCACCACCTAGTCAAGACAAAGCGGCCACGATCACAAGCACAAAGTTATACAAACATCACCACCTGCAACCATATTGCAATTCGCTGCCCCAGGAACCGCCATCGCAGCGCCTCAACCATGCGCCCTCTCCATCGTTCTCGCATCTTCACGAGTCCGCCATTTACGGAACAGATCTACCCCGCCGTCGCTGATGAGTCGATATTTTATTGATTTCACTTAGTTTATTGTGCTAGAATTTTCCCGTTTTTGCTAATTATGTTTAATTTGACCGGAAATTCTAATTTTAATTAATTTGAATTTTTTGAGCTAATTATTTGCATTATTATTTTCAGGGAAAATTTTGGAAACACAATTTGGGACATTTAGAGGAGACAAAATAAATTCAAGACTCTCAAATTAGACATTTTAATTTTAGTTGTATTGTAATTTTAATTGTTTAAACTTTTTGGACAAACTTTTACACATTGGGCTATTGTTAAAAAATTATGAGGGGCCCAAAATTGTAGGACACTTGCCCTAGGGTTTCCTTTTCTACTTTTTATTCTTTTTGTCACTTTAAAAGCTCTTCATTGTTGCCCCATCTATGCTCATATCATCCCCCCCAGGTTGGAGAGGATTCGACCTCGAATCTTGAAAAACCTGCAACAAAGGAAGATAAGTGATTTATTCCATGTATAAACCAAAGGAACTCCTCCTGGATCAAATGTCAACTTGCAAAAATCATCAAACATTTTGTTAATGAATTTATGTTGACCAATCAATGTATATGAACAAGTAATAGTAGAAGAAAGTCTCCTTATATTTTTATTGTATTTAGTGGTGGAAAGTAGGAGACCTTTTTTAGAGAAAAAAATATTTTTGTCTTGAATTGCATGTAACCAAATGGGTAACACTAACTCAAGATTTGTTTCAAAAAAATTTATTGAAGAGTTGGAAAGAAGAAAAGAGGAAGGTGAAAAATTTGAACAAAATACTTTTGGAACAAAGAAAGAAAACTTAGTAAAAGGAGAAAAGTAGAAGGATTGAAAAACTCCCGTGTCATGGCTTGGATTTATTTGAATGATGGGAGTGGATGGTGCCTTCAGTGACACTTCCTTTGTGACTAAGACTTTGTCCTTCTCCATTTGTCTCACAAGTTCTTCTTTTTCTTTCTTTTCAATTTCCTCTCTTTCTTTTCTCTCAGTCTCTTCTTTTACTCTCTCCTCTCTTTCTTTTATTTCTTCATTTACTCTCTCCTCTTTTCTATCTTGAGTGTCCTCAGTGAAAAAATTAAGAATGACATTCTTTGTTTCTTCACTTGATGAGGAAGAAGAGTCATAAATTGGTGAAGGTAAGGAAGAGGTAGACTCATTAGTGACAATGGCTTCACCCTCAATGCATGTTGCCTTTTTATTGGGGCAAGCAGATGCTATATGACCATGTCCTAAGCATTTAAAACATTTAATGTGACTTGGTCTAGAAAGGGATGTAGGTGGGGAGGAGGAATGATTAGAAGAAGAAGGAGGACAAGATTTGTTAGTGGACTCCCTAGAAACATCCTTGGCTTTATCCTTTGATGATGAGGATTTATAGAAAAGGTTAAAATGCCTTTTTAGTCCCCAAGTTGGGGACTGGATTTCTATTTTGTACCCGCTTTTAAAAATGATGTACTTTGGTCCCCAAGTTATTAATTTTGGTGTTATTAGATCCCTTCCGTTAAGTTGATAGAAACGGCGTTAACTTGAGATGATGTGGCATGCACTTTTCTTCTCTCTCCTCTGTTTTCCTAACACTTTTTTCTTTCTCTTATATTTCTCTCTCACCATTTTAACAATTTCTCACTTTTTTCTCTCTCTTCCCCCATTGCCACTGTCACTATTAATTACCATTGTACTTTCTTTTCCAATATTAAGGATGCACTGAAACATTTGACAAATTTTTAAAACTTTTTAAGTTTGAGATACAACTATAAACACTATCCAGTCAACATCTTTAAATTTTTCAACCTTATCCAGCCAAAAGATTGTTTTCAATTAAAGATTTTGTTGACGAAAACTACTCATCTGAATTTATTAAATATTTTTACAAGTAAAATAAACTTGTAATGGTAAATGGTATTAAATAGGAAAAATCAAATTATTAAATTAAAACTATTTAGTGAAATTAATTGACATAATATAATATAAAAAATATAATGATTTGTTTAATCTCGACCGAAGTTGAAGAACGAATCATTCAATTAAGTGCTACCATGAAGGACAAAAACAGATGCTTCATAGTTCAAAATCATCATTCAACAGGGCAATGCAAGAACAAGTTAAAATCTGGAATAAAATTATCCCTACTAACCTGAATGACATCACCTATAGAAACATAAGAAGTATTTGCCCATGGTGGTAACCCTTGCACGTGCAAAAGTCAAAAAGTGAAAGGTATTTGATCATTAGGTACATGGAAATTATGAATGGCCTCCACACTACTGTCTTCCCCAGATTGTGAATGCATAAACTTCCTTGCTTCTGTATTCCTACCTTGTCTCCGGTTGCATGTTTCAACTTTGTCCTGCAGAGTTTACACCCAACGGAACAATTCATTTTTCAAACAAAAAAACCAAGAAAAATCATCTTAATGCAAGCACATTCAAATGGCTATGACACGAACACAGATGTAAAATGTAGGATCATGACGTAAGCAGTTGAATACCCGTGAAGTCCTGCCTGAAGCTTTACTTCTGAAGGATGATTGAGGTTCATTGTTTCTACCACTGGAAGAGTTTACCTCACCCCCAACACCTGATATTTAAAAAGATGGTGACCCGGAATGAGCTCTATTACATCACCATTACAAATGGTAGCTTCTTCTTTATGATTCAGCTTCCTTCTCTTATTCCGGAATTAACAACGATTGAGTTTGGCCCCTCCTAACATTAACAAAGCGAAAGGAAATCACGAATTGGAAAAAAAAAACAAGAGAGTGAAGAAGGTTCATACGACGAGCAAATTAGCGGAGCCATCGCGAGAAGCAGTTAAGGTGAGGTGCTTGCGGCTAAGCCTCTTGTCCGGAACAGGAATGTTGTTCCGCCCAATAACGTTTGCGCCGTCTATGATAGCTAACTTCGGAGCTAAACCTTCTTCCTCTAAACTTTGATTCACCGAAATCAGGTAACCCACCTCAGACAAAGACATTAATCTCTAATTAAATCAACGCCTCGCGACCAAACACATTCGCTTCGTGGTGTCAATGACGAAAAAGCAATGGTGACTCGCGGTGGTGCTTGGAGGCTCCGACAAGGCTTTTCAACGACATGTGGACTGTTTCGGTAGAGAAGAATACAACTGTTGGTCCACGCCCAAAGGAGAAGAAGGAACGACAGAGGTGATAGGTGATACGTTCTTGCTCCAGTGGTGATGAATTGATGAACTATGTCGCTAAAATTTGTTTATAGTACTTTGAAATGATAAGCATGCAAATGATTTTTCGTCAACATAAATTAATCTGTATAACAGTTTCAAATTTTCTCAAACTTAAAAAGTTTTAAACATTTCTCAAATGTTTGAGTGCATCCTTAATATTGGAAAAAAAAAGTACAATGGTAATTAATAGTAACAGTGGCAGTGGTGGAAGAGAGAGAAAAAAAGTGAGAAATTATTAAAATGGTGAGAGAGAAACAGAAGAGAAAGAAAAAAGTGTCAGAAAAACAGAGGAAAGAGAAGAAAAGTGCATGCCACATCATCTCAAGTTAACGTCGTTTCTATCAACTTAACGGAAGGGACCTAATAACACCAAAATTAATAACTTAGGGACCAAATTACATCATATTTAAAAGAGGGTACAAAACAGAAATTCAGTCCCCAACTTGGGGACTAAAAAGGTATTTTAACCTATAGAAAACATCTCTTGAAGATTTGGAAAATTTGTTGTGACAAGCTTCTCTTTTCAAGAGTTTCTTCTCTACTTTCATGGCCCTATGAACCACTACATCTAAAGTCTCATCATCATGAAATTCAATTTTATCTTGGATGTTTTTATTGAGTCCACTAATAAATCTAACTATTTTTTTATGATTATTTTCTTTAAGGTTAGTATGATGTAGGAGCACTTCGAGCTCGCGAGCATACTCCTCCACACTTCGTCTATCTTGAGTAAGCTGTTGGAGCTTAATCAAGAGGTCCCTATGGTAGTATGGAGGTACGAAACGCTGGAACAACAAGTGCTTGAAATGTTCCCAAGAGCTTGCGTGTGAGCCCCTGGTGGTCCTAATTAGCCATTTCATGGCGTATCCCTCTAAAGCTAATGTAGCTAACTTTACACGCAACAAACTATCTACACTATAGAAATCAAAAATTTGGTCTACTTTAGCTATCCACTCTAAAAATACAATAGGCTCGGCATCCCCGTTGAAAGTGGGCAAGTTCAACTTGGGCATTGCAAGGATTCGGTCCAAGGTGTTATCTTCTTGATGCTTCTGTGGCGAGGGAAGATATACATTAAAAGATCTCTCTTCTTGATGCTTCTTCTTGGTATGACTAAAACCATGAGGTTGCTCCCCCTTTACTTTCGCATCCTGGTCCAAGCGCTTGCTAATGGAGTCAAGTTGATGTTGCATTTGTTGCACAACCTTCATCAAGTCAAATTTGCTAGAAGGGTTTCCATGGTTGCTAGCTCCATTGGAGGAAGCACGGCTTGAACCTGCAGACATTTTTAAAGCAAACAACAACAAAGCTAACACACAAAACTGGTTAGAAACATCCAAAAGTCACGGCAATACAGCAAGCCCACGGTTTCACTCAAAAACAACAAGAAAGGAAGCTCAAAACTCACAGTAAAGTGTCTCAAAAACAAATTAAGGGCAGCACCCTTCTTTCAAAATAGTAAAATGTCTCACAAGTCCACTTTGAGAGCACCAACTCAAGTCCAAAGCAAATGGAAAGATGTACAATCCACCCTTAATGCAAAGAAGCCAAATCAAGACAGCACATGGTATAAGCTAAAGAATGAATGAAAACTACAAGAGAAATAATGAAAATAGAACCTAAAAAATCAAGAAACTTGGCACAAAATAAGGAGGCAGCAATCTAATGATTTTATGAAGACAAAACAACAAGAAAATGGAGTCAAAACAGTGGCACAAAATGAACAAGACAGCAAAGAAAATTAACACAACTAAGGAGCAAAATCACATCAACATGCTAAGCATACATGAAGAGCAAGACCGAATTAATGCTGGAAATAATTTTGGCAAACCTCAAACCAAAAATATTTTGTATTGGAGATGAAAAAAAGGCTCTAAATGAAGCAATCAAACACACCAATCAATGAGAAAACTCTCGGCCAAGCACACCAAACAGCAACCAATTTTTTTGTTGATTTTTTTTTTATACAGCAAACAGCACTTGGTAAAATGTCTCGGCCAAGCCACTTTAATGAAGAAAATGTGTTTGATTGGAAGCACAATTGTAATGGTTTATAGCCTCTATTTATACAGAACAAATAANCAAGGTTCACACACTTAAATCCAATGATGATCAAGCTCAATTCAGCACACAAACATGGAGATGTAAAAAATACTCTTAGCTATGCAATTTCAGAAAATTACTCTAGAAAACTCCTAAAGAGGAACAAACATATGACTCAATTCAAAGCTAGCAAGCAAGAAAAGACATATACAATCCAACCAAGACAAGAAATTAAAGCTGGAGCAACAAACAAAAGGAAATAGGACACCTACTTGTTGAAGACCTCCAATAGCATTGTTGTTGTTTGAAGAAATGACTGCTTGTATGATGCTCTGGACAGCCACGGTTAAACACTCCCAAGCTGTTATATGAAGTGTTGATTCCTTGCTTAAGAGTATGGAGAAGGTGTAGCAACGTCCAGTGAGTAATTCCAGCCACAACAATGTCCAAACAGCCAACAACAAAGCAAAACAGTGGAGTATTAATTCAACAACAGAATACTGGATGAACACAGTGGAGAAAAAAAATTTACTGGGAACAACACATAACGAATTTGAACAAAGTAAAAATTGTACATGAAACTAGACATCCAGACGAAACTTTTAAAAAAAATTCACTCAATTTGGATAAGAAATGAGTTCAAACGAAAGCATACAAGTGGACACAAAAATCACGTTGATGCTAGGCGAAAAAAAAATGGCTGAGCGAAAATGAACTCTTATAAATTATTCTACTCTAGCATGCAATTCCTAAGAAGATCAAAAACCTAAGGCTCATGATACCACATGATGGGGAAGTGCATGCCATAGAGAATATTCTAAAATGACATACAAGAAATGGAGAGAAATTAAAATTGGAAAATATTAGAGAAAGGAAACTTAGGAAATGAAGATACGCCACTTGAACAAGCTTCCAAGATAAGCATCAAGAGGAGGACCGCCACTTGCTTGAGCAAGATAAGGTCTGCCCAAATTTGGAACTTTAGAGACATAATTCTATCTCAAAGAAGATTGCAAAAGTGCAAATCAACTCAAATTCATTGAATCAAGGTAATGTGTCCAAAAAGGAGACCCCTAAGCCTTCTTATATAACCTTTGGAGTGAGCTAAGATGCAAGATCTAGGAGATGTGGGACTTTTGAGGGTGCAGTCCGTCCAGCAGCTGCTGCAGGTCTTCTAGGGACTTTTGAGTCCCACATTGCTCAATTCTCTCCACTCCAAAGGGTTTATAAGGCAACTAGTTATCCTATAGTTCAAAATATGAAAACTAGCTATGCTACTAACTCCTACACGCGTAGAATGCTCAGTTTCTCTTCTCTTCTTTTTAAGATCAAGCCATGGATAGTCCCACATTGCTTGCTTTTAAAGAGAAAGAATAGTTTATAAGCAATTATTCACAAGAACTAAGAGAAAGAAAACAAAAGGCAAATACACGCCCAAAGGAAACCTATTCTACTTTTTATTCTTTTTGTCACTTTAAAAGCTCTTCATTGTTGCCCCATCTATGCTCATATCAGGATCCCACCCCAATTTTAGGACAACTCACGGCCTTGAATTGTTGCAGCCGTCACATTGCAAGCAAATCATTCTCGGCTGAAAGATAAAGGGGCTGCAACGTTTTTAAAATGTGAGGGTTGCAACGTTTTGGAAAGAAAAAAAAGGGCTCTCTCTCCCTCTCGGTAATTGGAAGGCAAGCAGCTGCCGCTACACTTTTGATTTTTTTTCTTTGGAAGATGCTTTGAACGGGAAGAAAAAAAATGGAGAAATGCGTAGGAGAATCTTGGGAAAAAGTTTGAAGCATGTTGTTTATTTGGCTACGTAAAAATGCTTACTGCAGTCCAGTCGTCACTTAGTTACTTAGCTTCTACTTTGAATGTTTATTTAAGATAAATCCTTGAATGTTATTTACGCTAATTTTTCAGGCACTTTTATTCTTGAATTTTAATTCCAACAATGCATTGTCTCATCATTTAACCTGCAACACATTTAGCTTTTGAAGAGTAAATTTAATTTTCTTCTATTTAGTATTTGGTGGGTGTTGTCACATCTTGGAGGAGTTTAGGTTTATCTTTCCTTGCTTTTAATGATTGGGGTGCTAATTCATTTGTGGACGTTGCTGGAGTGGAAGGAAACAATTTCATTTGCTTTTCCTTAGTAAAAATAAATGTTGACTTCATAGGATAGGTGTGCTAGTGACGTGGAGCTCATGAGGCAAAGAATGATAGTTTTCAATTTGGAGAATTGATATTTTATTGATTCCAACAAATGGTCGTGTTGCTGTTATGTTTTTTTTTATTGTTTCACAAGTGTATTTTTATTTCTTTAATAAAGCATGATACATGATAGGAAGTCACGGCAATGAGGTTTTATTTTAGGCCATTGCAATTTTAATTCATTTGGTAGATACACCTAGGTCACGTGATGTGGTAGGAATTTATGTTTTTTTTTTATTTATTTCTTTTGCTTTAATTTAATTTCATATAGCTTGTTAAGTTAGGTTTTATGTTTTCAATTTAGTGATGCATATTAATAATTTTATCTGTGTTAGATGTTTGTTTGTTACAGTGATAGGCGTTTATTATTTTCTCTTACTTTAATATTGTCTACTATGTTTGGTAGTGATAATTTAACTGTCATGTTAGCTTAAGTAGTCGGGTTGGTCGTTAACAATATTACATTGTTTCCTTGAGATTTCTGGACTGTAATTGTGTTTGTCACTCTGACTTGGTTAATGTGAAATCTGTATTTACACTTGCAATTGGGTATACACTTAGTTGCCTAATTGGTGTTGAGTCTTCGCTTAGTTGATGAAACTGTATGGTGTAAGTTGGATTTGATGTTAACATTACATTCGCTTAGTTCGCTTTTATGAAAACATGATTAGCCTTTGCTTAGTTGGTTAACTGTGTTGGATTAGAGGTTTGAGTCGCTGCTTTATTTTGTTGATCTGTGATAGGAAACATTGTAATTAAGTTAATGACCGACCGTTTTTATTTTGTCTTTGAAACCGTTTTTAAATCTGTGTTTAATTATTAGTTGCGTCTGTGTTTTGATTTTGTTTATCCGCATCCACAAACTTTTCAACAACCCCCCAACCTTCGTGTTTGACTTGATTCTTGAACCGCAAAATTGGTCCTTGAGAGACGACCTAGGAGTCATTCCTAGCTATACTACATTTCTCATATGCAATCAAATTTGTATGGGCCGCGACACCCAACATCTCAAACCTGCAATCAGGAAAACCAGCATAAAAACCCCAAATCAAACCTAGAGGAAACACAAAAATCCAATTATAATCTTCACCGCGCAACTCTTCTGCAAAGCCAACGTGCGCCATAACCAAGCCATCAGTGTAACTCACCTGCAAGAAAAGCCACAACAGAATCAAAGACGAGAGCCAGAAACGCGAACACCTGAATCGTATCTCCATGATGACTCGTGGCAGTGCATCATCTTTCCTTCACGGCACACACATGAGCAACGAGGAATGGCAATCTGAAACCCTAATTTGGAAGGAAGAAGGCTGCCATGTGGCGCTCTCTCACTGGTCGCGTCCCTCTTCAGTCAAAATTGGTCAACTAAGGGGCTTTTTTGCAATTTTACAAAGAAAGGAGGGGCTAAAGTGCAGATAGAGGAAATTTCAGGGCATTTGTGAAATTTTGGAAAGTCAGGAAAACTAAAAGATAAAATTCAGTTGTTGAATTAATTTAATTTTGGAATATCAATAGAAAATATCTTCCAAATAATGTTATGATTATCTAAATCTTTTAGTTATTTGGAAGATATAAGATAAAAGATTCTGTCAACTGAATATTCAGAGTCTAAGCCCAATTAAGCCCTATATAAAGAGACCTAGGGGACTTCATTCACTCACCACTCCTCTCTCTCTTCTATTTCATCATGTGTTCTACTCCATTCATGGAGAGCTAAGCATCTAGGGCTATTCTGTTGTAATTTCATTATGGATTCTGAGGTTAAGTGAGTTAATGCAATTGTTTATTTTGATTATTGATTTAAGTTGTTCTATCTCTATGTCTTTCGTCTCTCTATCATATTAAAAGCAAAGATTTTTGCATCATATTGTGTTTGAATCTACATGCATATTAATTATATGAGTCCAAGGGTTTCTAGGTTTTATTGAGAATCTACTTTGATTGAATTTAGGAACTTTCATATGATTAAATGGTTTTTACTATCAATTGAGAATGTACTTTGGTTGGTAGTAATAATTTCAACTATAATCAATTCAGAATCTACTTTGATTGGTTAGATTTTAATTTGGTTAGGAGATTTAAGAATAGACATGATTAAACACAATAAAATTGATTGAGAATGTACTTTAATTAATTTGAAACTTAAACAATAATCAATTGAACAATGATCTGTGAATAACCGATGATGAATCTATTTTGGAAAAGCAATGGAATTAGCCTCTTTCTTCATAATTGTTTTTAAGTTTCTTCTTTGTTCTACAACATTATTTAAACATTCTCACTTTTATTCATAAGCATTGCATAGCATTCATAAGAGTCAGATATTCGAAAGCAATTCCATGTTCGTTCGGAGACGACTCAGGGTTACTTTAGTCCTATCTATTTTCTTGAATACTACTTGGCAATACTAAAGTTGTCTTGAAAAGTATTATTAATTTGATAGCTCCAACGACTGCTTATCAAATACCCTTCATCAAGCTAAGGTTAAAAAGCTAATCACCCAAGATTAGCTTAAGCTAGCCGTAAATATTGCACTACAACTTAAACAAAATTGTTTAAACACCTTACCTAAAGAGAAATCCTACAAAACTTTACCCTTAATGTCCTAGATATTCCTAATTTACTATAAGTGTTCCATGATGGTCTAAGAGAAAAAATTTTGCTTCACCTCGCATAGATGATTTTAATCTTCTTGGATGTGTTTAAGTCATGGTTAGGAAATATGTCATCACCACTCTAGCCAATAACCCACAAACTTTTAGAATGTTTGCTCTCTATGCTAGGATTTTTACCCTAGATCTATGTGTTTCCTTAGAGCTTATTCCCTCTTGGTCCAAAACCCTACACTACAATCCAAAGAGCATATACAAAACCAAAAAAAGAAAAATCCTAGACTACTTGACTTATTATACAAGACCCAAAATATACCTAATTTACTAAAAACTTACTAATGACCCATGATGATAAAAATTTGAATCCACCTTTCGCATATAACTTCCTCCATTAATTCCACACTCCGCTCCCCTCGTGGTCATCTTTATGCTTTGAATCATATTAGCTTAAGGAGAAAGCTATCAATATCACTTCAGACTCACAAGGTGAATCAAGTAGTTCAGAATTTAAATCATAAATTTGAGAGCTAAAAATTTCTGAAGTTTTATTCCAAGTCATAGTTATCATGAATTTATGTAGTTCATGATTCTCTTTTGACACCTTGATGCGACCATCTAACAAGATTATTGTTCTTAAAATATAATCGTTTGAAACAAGCATTTCAAAAGTTTCTACCTACCAAGTTTCCAAATCTTGGACAAACAAAAACGAAAAAACAAAAAGTCAAGAAATGTTTAATTTTCTAAACATTGAAAATGTCGGATGTAAAACCTCTCAATCCAGTTCCCAGAGAAATAAAAGATCATGCCTTTGTTGTTTTACTTTAGTCACGTGCACAAAAACCAGCATTTCCATGCAGAAAGCAAAGAGAGAAGGGAAGAAAGAAAATATAACCAAGAAAGGGGAAAGTTCGTAATATGGAGACAACATTAAAGTCATGAAACATGATGAGCAACTGTTCTCTCAAGTAATCATGCCCAGTTCAAGACAGATGAAGGGTTATGCAGTGCCACTCACATGGCCATAACGATAAGTACACGTGCATCGTTTTACAAGTAAATAATAGTGTACATAAAATATTAATACAGGAACTTGATTTTGTCACAGCCGATTTTTTATCTATTTAGGCCAATAGTTATAATATTCCAACATTAGTACAACAGTGGACATTCTCTTCTGCTACTTTAAGACAGCATCACTACTCGCACACATCATGATTTTCAAGTCAATACTGCAGCACACCCTGCAGACAATAAGCAATATTTAATAACAACCGAGAGTAAAAAGAAACAAAAAATCAAATAAGGAGTAGAGGCATCACCACCATTACTTTCAATCGACAAATAAGGTGTAAAGATATGACTCACTTATATACCATAATAAGACATAACAAGCAATTGTTTAACTTATCAAGCATAACACTCAGCTGTGTATGACTTAAAATGGCAAGAACTGGCTTTAACAATGAAAATAGATAAATTCAATTCTGAAAAGTATAACTCCTACCGGCATTACATCCTTCACTCTTTTGGTTAACCATCCATCATTTTCTTGCTACAGTGAATTAGAATTTGGTAATATTTTCATGCTTCTGATAGAAATATAAAGAGCAAATCAAACAATATCAAAATGAAATCCAGTCTTATCTAGTTGCAAGCCAGTGAAACTGCAGATTCTATTGAAGAGAATTCCAGTAGAATGCTATGTAAAATACCATGTCTTAGAGGATAAAGATTGCTTACTTTGGTGCAATAACTTCCCACTGCCTTGCTCCTATGCGGATGCATTGGGTGGAAACCATCTTCACCGTGTCTTGCAAAGGAAGGTCCAGAACATGTGACTGCAGATGGGTTGGCGCCAGCTACTTCTGTACTTGCAACAGGAGTGCCCTCAGTTAATGAAAAGCCAAAGACTCTGCATCGACTTTTACAAGTGGGAACCAACTCTTGACTAGCCCGAAGTGCTGAAATAGAATCGTGTGAACATGAACTTTCTAACTGATTATGCAAGTTTGAGACACCACAAGAACTTGTGCCTTTCTGAACTAGTCCACGAAGAGGCTCATAAGGGACTGATACAAATTTTCCCCCTTTAGCTTCAGAAGTGTATGAAAGTTGATGACGGACTTTACCTTCCATCATCAGACTGATTTTGCTGCTATAATCAGAGTTTGAAACTGGATTGACTGCTTGCTGGAACACTAACACAGATGATGGAGATGAAACTTGCCCAGATGGAACAGGTGGATGCAAATGTGAAGAATTGTTACTCAAGTGGGAAGACCATCCATTGCTGGGTCTCAGTGTGTGGTAACCATCAAAAGGTCCAAAGCGACCATTTCCACAAGCCTCATCAACAGACAGGGCCCTTCCATATGGTTGGCTTGGAAGTATTTCTTGACCTTGCAAGACCTTCTGGAATATGAAAGATTCACTAAAGCCTATGCCATTGCAGGAAACATTGGAACTCACTTGTGGAATTCCAATGCTATTTCCAGTTGCAGCAATCCTAGGACAGTTTGAGCCAGGATAGCATCTCCTCAAATCGGATAGCTGGTGATTCTGACCACTAATACTATCAAAAGTAGTATTAACACCCAATATTTCTTGACCTTGCAAGACCTTCTGGAACCTTAGTGATTCGCCAAAGTCTGATGATCCAATTGTATCTGTCAAAAGAATGGAACAACTCAACAACAAAGCTGTCATTGGTAGAACAGCTCAAAGTAAATAAAAAATAAAGCCATACCGGAAACTTGAAAATCTAGCTTGGTTGAAGGCAATCCAATCTTGGTCCTCTTCAAACCAGCTGATATCAATTTATTTGCAGTAGATGCAGAACCAGATGGCTCAATCTCCCAAGGTGAAACCCTATTATGCCTTGAGGCTTCTAGGTCATCCCACCTTACCTGCAAATATATGAAAATCACAAGTTAACTTAAAAAGACGTTATATAACCAATTGATCAGATTTCCATATATGTATAAAAGTTAATTTAGTTTTTAACCATTTTAGGCTTATGAGCCAACCACGAAAAAGTACTCATGGTTCATAATACTTGAGAAGTTTCTAAATAAACTAGGTAACTGTACTAGAAGAATGACCATTGATCTGAATTGTAATTTAAAATTTTAATTAATTAAAGTATACTAAAAAAAATAAAGGAATAAATTCTACCAGCACACAAAGCCTCTCTATATTGCATACTAAGCTTCAAACAGGACAGCAAAATTAACCACTATATTCAATACTAACAATATATGAAGAAAAATCCATGTTCAAGAAACAATTTTAACTATAAACAAGAACTATTACAAGCTCATTAATATTGTTATAGCACTCAGCATATTTGTTAGGTTTCTAATTAGGAAACCCAATTGCAGAGCACTCACTCACACCAGATAACAGAAAGAATGAAAGAATGATGTATATTCACAAGTAATCTCAATGTACAAATGAATATCCGAGAGCTTAACCTCTCTAAACAGAGTTCCAAGAACCCGTTATGTATTCTACAACTCACCAAAAAGTCCCCCAATTATGCTAAACGGCTGGTATTTATAATGCCAGCCTTTCCCGCCTCAAACCTGCAACTACTTAACTGCTTAGACAGTTAAGTCACCTAACTCTCTCCCTTCTCCTGTAAACTAACAGTGATCTATCAATATTGATATTCAACTTCTTTATCTTTACAACCGTATACTTGCTTCAACTTGACTTGCACATCAATCAATTGTCTTTACACTAGTATTTAATAAAGTGGATTTTCTTTTCATTTGCAATAAAGACATATTGTCACCGTACTCCAGCACGCAAATGTGAAGAAAAGAGCAAAATGAGTTCGAACATAAGTAAACACATAATAATGCAACAAAAACAAATAAATAATAAATTTCAAATTTTATTAGTTAAAATAGAAGGGTAAAAAATCCAAAATCCAGGTCCATATGTGGTTTTTAAGTTTGAATTTCAAATTCAAAATCGGAAAGGACTGCAAAAATGCAGATGACAAAGAAGGGTTTGTAAAAAACAACACAATGCATAGTGAGCCATGAGCCATGCAGAGACATTTGAAAGTAGGGGTTGCAAGAGTGGAAAGTAGATTAGGTTTCAAAGAGAGCAGACCATTTTCAACTATAATGCAGCATGATTTTGGAAAACCTTGAGACGAAAGATGGAGCACCATATATAACAATTACCCATTTGCACACATTTGAAATCAGGGGTGGAAAGTTGATAAAGTTGATAGGATGTAAGGTACGGGATAATGATAAGGGTTGGAAAGTATACGAGAGAGGAAGAAAGTATATGAGAGAAGAAGGGAACTGAATGGTGGAAGGCAGGGAGAGATCGAGCCGAATGGTGGAAGGCTATGAGGGAGAAGAAGGGCACAGAATGGTGGAAGGCGAGGAGAGGTCGAGCCGAACGGTGGAAGGCAATGCGGGAGAAGAAGAAGGGCATCGAACGGTGGAAGGCAGGGAGAGATCGAGCCGAATGATGGAAGACGGTGAAGAATCGAGTCGAACTGAAGGCAGTGAGGGCTCGAGCCGAACGATGAAAAGTGGTGAAGAACTTGAGCCGATCGATTGAAGAGTTACTATCATAACTATTGTAGTAGTTAGTGTTGGAAGTTCCACATCGACTAGAGATAAGGCCATTTAAGTGTATATAAGTGGGTGCAAACCTCACCCTACAAGCTGGTTTTGTGGGGTTGAGTTAGGCTTAAAGTCCACTTCTAACATGGTATCAGAGCCATGGTTGAAGTCTATCCTAGCGATTTCTGTTGTCGTTGGACATGTTGTTCCACCCGTTATCGGGCCGCTATCGGACCACCCATTAAAAAGTCTAATCCCACGCTCAAGATGTGTATACCTTGGCGTGAGGGATGTGTGTTGGAAGTCCCACATCGACTAGAGATAAGGCCATTTAAATGTATATAAGTGGGTGCAAACCTCATCCTACAAGCCGGTTTTGTAGGGTTGAGTTAGGCTTAAAGTCCACTTCTAACAGTTAGGATGGGTGGGAAATATATATAGTAAATAAAGATATATTCTAGGGAAATATTCAATATAAGATATTTACATTAAATAAAGATATATTCTAGAGAAATATTCAGTATAAGATATATACATTAAATAAAGATATATTCTAGGGAAATATTCACTATAAGATGGGCAAGAAATAATTAGTATAAATAGAGCTAGTTTCTATTGTTAGGGTTATGTTTTTCTTTATTGAGTTTGCTGACATGCGGCTACAGTGAGGGAGGTTATGCTCCCAATTATATGAGGGAGGTTATGCTCCCAATTATATGAGGGAGGTTATGCTCCCAATTGTCCTTTTTTACTTTTGTTATTCAAAGAATTCTATTACCATTAATAAGAGAAATTCATTCTTTCATTATCTTTTTTTGTCCCCTGTGATCGTGATTAATTAGGTTTCTTACTCAAGAACCTAACAATTGGTCTGACCTACCGGATACGATAGAGAGGAGAAAAAGGCATTACGAAGGGAAGAATGGATGGAAGATTGAACGCAATGGACGAGCAGCTGGAAGCGATGAAAATTGCGATTGGTGGAATGAAGGTGGATACAACAACGTTGCAACAAGAATCGACAGCAATGCACCAAGATTTGCAAGAAATCATAAGGATGTCGGATGGTCCAGGCTGCAACCAGGATGGCCCACAGTCGAAAGATAATCAAGCCTCCGTTAACAAGAACAGAAGGAAGCAAGTGGAAGACGTTGGAGGAAGGGAGGATGAACGCCATGAAGTGCAACCCAACTGGAAGAGGTGAGTAGATTTACCCGTTTTCGAAGGGTTTGATCCGTTGGGGTGGATCTCTAAGGTATTGAAGTTCTTTGAGTGGCAAGGTCCGACAGAGGAGGAGAAGGTGCACCTAGCTGACATCAGTATAGAGGGGAGCGCTGGCTACTGGTTCAGAGCCTGGAAGGAGAAAGCCAAGAAAAAATCTTGGGAAGGTTTGAAGGGGGCAGTGGTAGTGCGATTTGGAAAATGGAACGGGGGTACCATCTTTGAAAGGGTGGCGGCCAGTAAGCAGTCGGGGACAGCAGAAGAATACGTCCAAGCCCCGAATGGTAAAGGACTGCCTGATCCGAACATGATAAGACTGCCCGAGCCGAACGGTAGAGGACTACCGGTTCCGAATGTGAGAGGATGGTCGAAACCTAACGAGAGAGGATTTCCCAAGGCGAACGGGAGAGAACGGTCGAAACCAAACGTGAGAAAACTGTTGGAACCGAACGGGCTAGTAGTGTCGGATCCTAACGAAAGAGGACTATGTTAGGAATCTTTATTATATGATCCTAACAGTCACCCTCACCACTGATGCGTACTCACACAAGACAAAAAGAATCAAACAATGGGTATCTTATTCACAGTAACAATCATGAAGTAACCGAGGGCCTAACTCCTCTCACCAGGTTCAAAACCGGTCTGTACAAGTATACAATGGACTAACTTCCCTCTCTGACAATATAACAGTCTTATTTATGCTATTCCTTTGCCTTCTAACCTAAACCCATTACCATTATGCCCTATCACCCTATAACCTATCATTACACCCCATTCCAAAACAACCTTGTCCTCAAGGTTGGAACAATGAAACTTGAGTCCATTGTATTATGATGTGGTCTTATGTTAGGACATGGAGAGTCTATGAGAGGAGAAAAGGGAAACAGAACACTTAACTGCTAAACGGTTAAGTGAAGGGGTGGGAAAGGGCCTATATATTAAGACCCTTTAGTGTTTCAGTTGGTAGTTGTGTAGTTGTATGTGTTGACCGGTCTTAGCACCAGGTGGAGGAGGTTAAGCTCCTATG
>NW_014542217.1:51747-66679 GCF_000741045.1 Vigna radiata var. radiata
TATATATTAAGACCCTTTAGTGTTTCAGTTGGTAGTTGTGTAGTTGTATGTGTTGACCGGTCTTAGCACCAGGTGGAGGAGGTTAAGCTCCTATGTTACAGTGTATTCTTGATTCATTGTTGTGAATACCATTCATACTTTTCATTCTTTACAAGTTCTTGATTGTTGTGATTGAGGGGGAGAGAGAGAGCTAGTTAGGAATTCTTATCGAATCCCTAACAAAGTGGTCCGACCTGCCGGATCGGTGTGGAGGAGAACGAGGGCGATGGAGGGCAGAGTGCTAGATGTTGAAGGGAAGATGGAACATATTGAATTGGCGGTAGAAGGATTGAAGGCGGAGACCGCAGCGAATCGTCAAGAATCGATAGCAAAGCGCAAGGACATCCAAGAACTGATAAAGCTGATGGGGGTGTGCAAAAAGAAAACATAGGAAAGATCTGATTGGAGCCAAGCGTCTATAAACCATAATGGCGGAAACCAGCGCAGGGATAATTGAACTGGCACATATTAGCATGGAGGGAAGCGTCGGATATTGGTTCAAGTTTTGGAAGGATAAGGCAAGTAACCGAACCTGTGAGGGCCTCAAGGAGGCGTTGTTGATCCGTTTCGAGAGTCGTCACCGAGGCGGAATCTTTGAAAGAATGGCGGCGATCAAACAAACTTCCACTGTAGAGGAGTACGTGAGAGAGTTCGAAGCACTAGCCGGACAGACAAAGGAGTTTTCCGATAACCAGTTGCTGGGTTATTTTTTGGCAGGTCTGCGTGAGGAGTTGAGGTGTCAAATGAGGCCCTATGACCCATGTGATCTGATGTCGGCGATGAGGATTGAGCGACGCTGAGGAGGCGCTTCGTGGCCTAGGCTTGCTGGGCTGGTCGGGGGCCAAGAACTCGCCTTTATGGGGGCAAACCACAGCGGCGGAGCAGTGGTGGCACGAACCGAGTCGCAAAGGAGCATTCCGGGGAGGGTCGTTCCGGCGGAGAGTATGGGGTCGGTAAAAATGGATGGAACGTCGAGGAGTGGGCCAGTGAGAAGTGGTGGTTTCAACTAAGGAGCAAACCGGGGAAGAAACTTTCGTAACCTGCCCTACCCAGAGTTTTTAAAGCAGAGAGAGGAGGGGAGATGTTTCCGTTGTGGAGGGTCGTTTGGTCCTGCCATCAGTGCCCGGAAAAGAGTTTGAGAGTAGTGTTACTCGCGGAAGACGAAGAGGAAGATACCGAGGGGAACGGGGCTGAAACGAAGACTCCACGCATGGAGCTCTCAGCTTTCTCTGCTAGAGGGTTGACAAACCCAAGACACTGAAACTACTGGGCAACGTCGAGGGAGGAAACGTCCTAATACCGGTTGACAGTGACGCCAGTCATAATTTCATAAGCAAGCGGTTTGTGGAAGAGCTGAAGCTCGAGCAGGAGGACACCCTACCCTACCTGGTAAGCTTGGGAGATGGACACAAGAAGGGAACCCGAGGATGTTGTCTAAAGGTGAAAGGGGGAGTTGAAATCGAGGAGAAGTTTTACCTCTTCGAGTTAAGAGGTGTTGACATGATCTTAGGGGTCGAGTGGTTGGCCAAGCTTGGGGAAATCACACTTAACTGGCGAGAGGCGACCATGGCATTCAAGCATGCCGGAGAAAGGGTGGTCATTAAGGGCGATCCGGCGTTGGAGAGGAGGGTGGTCAAACTGGAAAAGTTGTTGAAGTTGAGTGAGATAGACGCGTGGGCCTTGGTGTGGAGTGTGGAGAGTAAGCTGATAGAGGAAGAAGAAATCACAAAAGAACAGAAGGAAGAGCTGGAGGGAATTATAGGGCAATATGCAGGGGTATTTCGGGAACCCAAGGGCTTGCCACCTAATAGAAAAGAGGAGCATCAGATTGTCTTAAAAGAGGGCACCGACCCTGTAAATGTGCGACCCTACCGCTATCCACACGTCATGAAGGCTAAGATTGAAAGACAGGTGGCGAAAATGTTGCATGCAGGAGTTATAAGGCCGAACATGAGCCCGTATTCCAGCCCTGTCATCCTCATTAAGAAAAAAGATGGTAGCTGGAGGTTTTGCATAGACTACCGAGCGTTGAACAGGGCCAATGTCCCTAACAAGTTTCCAATCCGAGTGATTGAAGAGTTGCTAGACAAGCTCTAGGGCGCACGATATTTCTCGAAGGTGGACCTCAAGGCCGATTACCACTGGATTAGGATGGGCGAAGTGGATGTTCAGAAAACGGCGTTCCGAACACACTTGAGGCACTACGAATTTTTGGTGATGCGGTTCGGCCTCACCAATGCCCCCGCCACTTTCCAGAACGCCATGAATGATCTATTCAGGCCATACCTGCGGAGGTTCATGCTCGTCTTCTTCGACGACATCCTCATCTACAGCGCGACGTGGGTGGAACATATGGAACATGTGAACCCAAGTGTTGGACCGACTGCAACGACAGAGTTGGGTGGCCAACAAGAAGAAAAGTGAGTTAGGAAAGAAGTCAATCCGATATCTGGGGTTAAGTCATCACGGAGGTAGGGGTCAAGATGGATAAGGAAAAGGTGGGGGTGGTCGTCGCATGGGGGGAACCCAAAACTCTAAAAGCATTACGGGGGTTTTTGGGTTTGACAGGGTATTATCGAAGGTTCGTCCGGGATTATGGTAAAATAGCGAAACCCCTTACAGAGATGTTGAAGAAGGGGAACTTTGTGTGGACTGTGGCTGCGAGGGAAGCAATGAAAAGGCTGAAGGAAGCAGTGACGACGACGCCGGTGCTGGCATTGCCGGATTTTACGCAGCCATTCTCGGTGGAGAGCGACGCGTCTTGCAAAGGAATTGGGGCGGTGTTGTCACAGGGAAGAAGACCGATAGCTTATTACAAGAAAGCTTTGTCGAGAGCGAATATAGGGAAATCAATATACGAAAAAGAGCTCATGGCGGTGGCGATGGCAGTGCAACACTGGCGACCCTACTTGCTGGGGCGGAAGTTCGTGGTGTATACAAATCAGAAGAGCTTACGGTTCTTGCTAGAACAGAGAGTGACGACGCAGGCCCAACAGCACTGGATAGCTAAGTTACTTGGCTATGACTTCGACATAGTGTACTGAACAGGGGCCACAAACAGGGTAGCCGATGCGCTATCTCGAAGAGAAGGGGAAGAGTTGGTGGAAGAGGGTGACCCAAACAGAGAAGAGGTAGAGGCTGAATTAATGGGGGTAGTGCGACCTTACTGGCGTGATTTCCAAGAGGTAATAAGGGAAGTAGAGGAAGACGTTGAACTGCAGAAGATCAAGGAGGACATTACCAGGGACCCGAATAAGCACCCTGCGTATACGATGCAGAATGGACGTGTACATTACAAAGGTCGATTGGTCCTAGCAGCTAAATCGGAATGGATTCCAAAATTGCTCGATGAATTTCATACGATGCATGTTTATATTTTGTTCTCATACCCAATTAATTAATTTTTATTTTCAAATCTTACGATCTTAATTCACACGAACGATAAGGCCTTTTGAGTCTCTTAGGAAAACGATACTTGGACTTACCATTTATTATTACTTGATACGATTTGGTACGCTTGCCAATCCGTTAACACTAAGTCAAAGTACAAGAGAAAAAGAAAAATCCCTGTCCAAATGCTGGCATCCATCAGTAGATGCCCTCAGCCTAAATGCCCCTCTGAATCATACTCATCCTCATCCTAGGCATCCTCAAAGTCCTTATCCTCCTGGTCATCATCCTATCCACCTGAGGCTCCAGCTGCTCTAGACCCACTGTCCTGTGCCTGCCCTTAAGGCCAAGCCATTGCACTATGGAACTTGTCCATAGTCCACCTGTGCACTGGTGGCTGATCATATAGTCCTACAATCATCTCGGCAGTGGCCACCTGCCCTCTGCGAAGGGACTCCATCCTTACCTCCATCATGGACATATACATGTCCCTCATTTGGAAAGGATCAGCCTGTTGCACTGGTGCATCAACAGGCTCATCCTCCTGCTGCGCTGCTGCCCTCCTAGGACGTCTCCTAGGAACTGCTCCAGCCGGCTCATCACCTCCATAGTACTGACGATAATAGGAGGCATCAATAGCTCTCCTTGGCCTCTCATAGTTCGCTTTTATCCATTGCTATCCAATTTGGTTCATTGACGATCTCTACAATTGAGTTTGTCTATTCCAAGCTTGGTTCATACAATCTTGTATGATCCAGCTTGAGGGAGAGTGTTGTAATTTGAGATAATATCTTTAGAATCTTCTTAATTAGAGGAAATAGATACGTAATCTTTTATTTTATTTTATTTTTTCCTAGTTTTCAAGTTTCTTTATTTTCCTTTTTAGCAGAACTAGATTATTACAAATAAAGGGTATGAGAATTTATTTTTTATGATTTGAATAATAAATCAGTCTAATTTTCAACAGATGTGGAGGATGCTCATGGCAATGCGAGGGCCGGAAACTGGAATGTGATCAAGAATCAATCTTCTTAGGGGCGTACGATGGGGATGGTGACGTGTTCTGAGCCCAATCATGGGGAGAGCATTTGAAGCTTATGGGGCTGGTGTTGAGTCACTGGGGCAAAATAACTGGGTTGCGAATAGGAAAAAATGTGAGTTTTTAGAAGAATACAAATTAGATATTCTGGGCATCAGATTTCAGAAAAAGGAGTAGAAATGGATCAAGAGAATGTAAAAGTAGTGTTGGAGTGGGAAGAACCTAGAACCTTAAAGGCTTTGAGGGGGTTTTTGGGCCTTACTGGGTACTACAAGCGCTTTGTAAGGGACTATGGTAAAATTGCTAAACCCCTGACTAGGTTGTTGAGAAAGGGCCAATTCGCATGGACAGAATAGGCTAGTGCTGCTATGGTCAAGTTGAAAGAAGTTGTTACCACTGCACCAGCGTTGATATTACCTGATTTTGGTCAGACTTTTCATATAGAATGCGCTGCATCAGGAGGAGGAGTAGGGGCAATTCCTACCCAAGGAAAAAGACCCGTTGCCTTCTTTTGTAAGGCTCTATCAAAGGGGTCTTTAAACAAATCGATATATGAAAAGGAGCTTATGGCTTTAGTCATGGCTATCCAGCATTGGAGACCATATCTCCTAAGACAGAGGTTTGTTGTGCAGACTGATCAAAGAAGCCTCAAATATTTGTTAGAACAGCATATCGATACATAGAATCAACAAAATTTGATAGCTAAACTATTGGGGTATATTTTGAGATTTTGTATAAATCAGGAGCCACTAACAGAGTGGTGGATGTGCTGTCAAGAAGGAAGGAAGAGAATGGGGAGGATGAGAAAAAATTAAGGGTGGTGGGGAGGCCTTATTGGCAAGACTTTCAGGAGGATTTGAGGGAAGTCAAGGAGGATGGGGTATTGGTGAAGGTGATAGAAGATATCAAGAAAGATCCAAATTTACACCCAGCTTTCACTATAAAGAACGACAGGCTGCATTATAAAGGGAGGTTGGTGCTCTCGGCTAGTTTAGCATGGATTCCAAAGCTCTTAGCCGAGTTCCACATGATAAATACGGGGGGCTATTCAGGTGTATACAGGACTTACAGCAAGCTAGCCCAGTCACTTTATTGGCTGGGGATGAAAAAATCAGTTACTGATTTTGTCGCTAAGTGTTTAGTATGCCAACAACATAAGTATCTAGCATCTTCTCCTCAAGGGTTGTTACAACCTTTGCCCATACCTCACGTTGTGTGGGAAGAAGTGAGTATGGACTTTATAGTCAAACTACCCAAGTCCCAAGGGTATGATGTTGTGTTGGTAGTAGTGGACCGCTTGAGTAAATATGGTCATTTCTTACCTCTAAAGCATCCTTATTCAGCTCGCACCATAGCAGAAGTGTTTGTGAAGAAGATAGTCAGATTACGTGGGGTACCAGTTTCCATTGTTAGTGACAGCGACCCATTGTTTTTTAGTATTTGCTGGAGGGAGCTTTTCAAAATGCAGGGAACACAAGATGAGTATTGCCTATCACCCTGAATCAGATGGGCAAACTGAAGTTTTAAACAGGATTTTGGAAGGCTACTTGAGGTGTTTTTGTTTGGAGTAACCAAAGAATTGGAGTACAGTACTACTCTAGGCTGAGTATTTGTATAATACCAACTATGAAGGTGCAGCCAATTGCACTCCTTTCGAGACTGTTTATGGCAGAGCACCTCCATCCCCAAACAGGTTCATACCAGGGGAAACTCCTATAGACGTTGTAGCCCAGGAGTTGCAAACTCATAATGAAGCCCTTAGGCAGCTGAGATTTCATTTAACTCAAGCTCAAGACTTGATGGCAAAACATGCGAATAGGAAGAGGAAACCAATTAAGGTGGAGGATTGGGTATATTTAAAGATCAGACCCCATAGACAGTCTTCTATGCCATCAAGGCTGCATCCAAAATTGTCAGCTAGATATTTCAGGTCATTCCAAGTCGTACAGCAAGTAGGGGAGGTTGCTTTTAAGCTCCAGCTACCTGACACAACCACTGACACAACCAAGATACACCTTATATTTCATGTATCTCAACTGAAGAAAGCAGTGGGTGAGAAGATTGTGGAGAAGGAGCTGCCATTAGAGTTGCAGGTAGAGGGGCCAACTTTTTGGCCAATCAAAATTTTGGATAGAAGGCAGACACAACAGGGGAAGAAGTGGTGCAACAGATATTAGTTGAATGGTAGGAAGGCGGTAAAGATGGAGAGACTTGGGAAGGTGTACCAACTATCAAAGACCAATACCAAGTCTTCAACCTTGAGGACAAGGTTGATGATCAGGCAGTGGGTAATGTTAGGGAATGGAGAGTTATGAGAGAAGGAGGAAGAATTAATGTCCTAATTGTTTTAGGAGTCAGGAGAGGCGGGAAGTTAGGAAGTGTATAAATAGAGTTTTGTGCTTTGCTTTAGGGGCTTTTGACTTGTATTGTATAGACAGGAACAATTGTCCTGTGGAGGGGTATTAGGCTCCCGCATATTGATTGTATAGTGAACTCTATTACATTGAATAAAAGTAAACCATTCTTTTATAGTTGAATTTCTTGTTGTGAGTGTGTGAGTGGCTGTCTTGGTTTAGGTTTCATATCCAGAAACCTAACAATATCACATGCCTGATTTCACCAAATAACCATCTAGCAGGTAAGTAGCTGTAACAAAGTGTAGCCACAATATTACTAAAACGGCCAAGACAGAAAAAGGCAAGGTATCTACTGACACACTTCAAGCATACATATGATAGTTATATTATACCATTAGGCATCTCCATTTTGATCCAGGCCATCTAACAGGATCCACATCAGTAATTCCAACAATCAATCCTGTAAATCTGCCCAATATAAAATTGAGTAAGATTCTCTATTAATAAGGTCACCAAAACGGAAAACCCATAAGCATGAACAAACCTTCGCTCTGCAGCCTCTTCAGTTTCAAAACGCATCCTGAATCTTGTTCCAACTGAATAAGAATAATCAAGGCTCCTCAAGAATTTCTTAACGGGTATGATGAACTCAGATGAGCTGACCCTATAGAAGCCACCAATCAGATAGCATGCTTAACAAGAAAGAAAGAAAAATCCATGGAGACTTAAGACCACGGCAATACGTATAATTAAATCATGTACTAGAGGAAATCATCTAAACATCAGTAAGTTGCACTAGCATACTAGAACTCTGTAGTCTAATTCCTTGAAAGTTCTTTCAAAAGTCTGTTTGTTTGAGAAGTGACTTGACTACGGGGTGCACTAAGTCAGAACTCATTGGACTACAGAGGTGAGTATACAAATGAACACAACATTAAAATGGATGGTAAGGATGCATATGCTGTAAGGACATTCACATAATAATGTATTTAAGAATTTGAAAGGGAAATTATTCACCAAGGTAAAAATATCTGTCTGCCATAGGCTAAAAAAACTATGATGAAAGCATGGAAACCTATTGCAAAAAAAATAAATAAATAAAAGATAGGCACCAAGGAAAACTTGAGATTCTAATCCTAGAACGCATACACAGGAACAGACTAAAGCATATGCTTGACTTTTATGTGCCTATCTCAGTTCAACTCATACAACGAAGTATATGGAACCAACTAAAAGAGCCTGAAAACCTTGGGAAGTAGCAAAGACTTTGTCACGGTTTTATTTACCGCTATCACACCAAATCTCATTTCATGTATATAACTAGGATTTCAGGCTAATAATAATGTGGACAGGCTGATTTAGTAATTGTTTTGCTTCGTAACTATAGCTAAACCGTAAGCATCGTTTTGAATAGCATAAGGTGTATCAAATCTTAGCTAATACAATAGAAACAATGAATTATTGATAGAAATTGATAGTTTCCCTTCCATTAAGTACCTAGGAAAGTATAATAGAATAACTAGAAAAATTACCTTGGATTATAGTGAACACTAAAGGCTCGTCTTGCTGATAAAGCATTAACCACATCAAGAAGACTGCTAAGGTTCAATTGCTCAGCAGCAAAAGTTGAAATTGCACTGCCACCTTTTAATTGAGCAGCCCTACGAATTCCCAATCTTAGTTCTCCATCCTCGCCCCTGCCATTTAAGTATAAAATGTTGGTCCTGTCTCTGTTATGCTTACTAGATAATATTTGATGGAATCGAGGTCTTCAAACCTAAGAAACAGAACAGCATCTCCAGATACAAGTTTCTTCTTGTTCACAAATGCACTCCACCCAGTAGTAAGCAAGTGTCGTCGTGGTTGCCCTGCTCATGAGAAACAGTAAATATAAACCCAAACAACCATGAACTATTCTAATTGATTTGTCCATTAATATTAAAAAAACAGAGGACATACCCCTATAAATATGTCGAAACCTCCATTCTTGACCATGTAGATCCTTCGCCACAAGCTCCTGCGAAGGTCTCTGTTGACTATATTCCTAAAGTAACAACGGATTTAAACTCAAGACGCTATGAAAGAGTTATACAGCATAATTCAATGCCATTTGTTACGATGAAATATATCTCTCAAAGTGGACACGGGCGTGTGGTGTGTGTCAATTCAAAACATATACGAGGCAAGGAGTAACTTTAACTATATCACATAAAAAATAAAAATGATAAAACAGATTAGAGCAATCTAAGAACGACTCAGTAAGGCTCAGACTTCCACAAGAGGAAAAGGAATCCATCGTCATTCGTAGTTGTTACCAGAGGTGGAAAGCAATCTTCCGCAGCACGACGAGGCACAGAAAATCCACCGTGGGTGCTAGTATCAGAAGCTGTCAAAGTCTTGCAGAACATGTGGGGTGTGGTGGACTTCATCACAGCTTCAGCATCCTCCTCCTCACCATCAGCATCAATTTCCCCTTCCAGCAACTTCGGATGCACTTGCTGCAAACAACGATCAAATTAATCACTTCACATACTTTCACATACCCATCCTCTGTCTATCCACAACACAAAAACTTAATATTTTGCAGTTACCTTTTTCTCTAGTATAACATTGACAGAGACAGAAAACAAAGCCAACAGCTAAAATTAAGCAAATACAAATAATCTTAATTGCTCACATTTCACTTATTAGCCCCTAAGATTTAGCTTCTAAAGAAGCCAAGATGCTGAGCTAAAATTTGTTTCTTTGTTTTTAGCACGCTCTCCAAAACCAAACTGTAAAAAGAAGCCTCACCTCACTTTTGGGAACCAACACCACCTGGCAATACACTTCATCGCTCCCTTCCTCGGCCTGCGAAAAGCATAAACAAAACAAAAACACAAATACGTTAAATGTAAATCAGCAAACACGAAAGGAAGAAAACCCGACAGCATTTCTATTTGTGCGATGTTTAAAGAAAGGAATGAAGAATGACCCACGTGGAGCTTGACATCGAGAACGCGACAGAAGAGATGGGAAGGGATGTTAGCAGACGCAGGAAGCGGAAAATCGTGAAGGTGTTGTTCCAAGTGTCCTTGAGGGAAGTACACGACAAGAGTTCCTTTCTTGGGCAAGGAGATCATAGGACCCGCGCAGGCGTGCCAGAGTTCGAGGCAGACGGAGGAGGGGCGAGATGATGGTGTTTCATGGTCCTCGGTGGCGCTGTTAAGATCGATGAGGGCAGGCATGAGGAGGAGGAAAGAGGGAGACAGAGAGAGAAGGAGCAGAGACAGAGGAGGAGGAGGAGGAGGAGGAAGAAGAAACACAGGAGTTGTGAGTGGGGGAAGATATTTGAAGGAGTGGTTTCATGCCTCCTGCATTTTCAGTGAGCGTGACCAACTTTGGCATTGCCAAAAGAACCTGACCCAATACTCCAAAAAGAAAGAGACCCGCTTTCTGTGTCTGTCTTTCTCTCCCACTGACCAATCACTCTCTTCATTTTTCCCACCCTTTTTGGGCTCTTCACTACACACAATTATGGGGTTTGCTTTTCGGGAAACCCTTTCATTCCCACTCTATTACCAACTCACTCTACTATTATCCTTCACATTTAACCATCTTCTTAACTAAAAACACTCCCCAATTCAATTTTCTTACTTACAGGCTACCACCACCAATGAAGTTTGATTTAATAATGAAAACAATTAGTAATACTTTATAAGGAAAATAAAGTTTCAACATTTATCATGGGATTGACACGTGCAATATAAAAATAACAGCAACGGTTAAAAAAGTTATATGCTTATTTTATATTTTACGTGAGTAATGAAAGATTCAATTTTTAAACTTGTGTGCATGAAAGCATTCAATTAACGAAATCGTTTACATGATAGGTATTATTACCCAATAAAAAGGGTTGATCTTTGGGTCACTTCCCGCGAGATACTTTCGTTGATATAAGAAAAGCTAGGACTTTTGTTGGTATTATTTAATTGTTTTTATTGATATGATATTATTTTTTCTTTTTGCCCTTTTTCTTGTCTGCAGGCTGAGGCGGGAGCAGTGGTGCAGTTGCTGCAATGCTTAGACTGTTGGGTGTGATGTGTGGCAGGGTGAGAGAGATAGAAAGAAAGAAGGGTAGAGGAGAGAGAAGAAAAGAAAGCAACAACAACAAAGACTGTACTGTAGTTGGAGTGACTCACCTTTGTCTGTGAAGGTTATTTTGCTGTCTTGGACTGTACGGTCTCCCTTTATTTCCGGGCGGATGTCTATTTTGTCCCCTTCTATTTCACCAAATCTCACACCTATCCTTCTGCTTATTAATAATAACTATAATCCACTCAAATTGCTTTTATTACTATTATCTTCCGAATTTGAAGTTAAGGTCATCCTTTTCTCACTTGCAAATTATATCTCATTTTCTAATTCAGTGTCGGTTCTGTGATGATTTTATTTGTTGACCATGCCATTAATTGAATGTTCTATGTAGAATGTAAATGTTAGATTTGATAGATTCTCCCACCATGAGTGAGCTGTTCCTAGTACGGAGTTTGGGGACCTATACACCAGTTAGTATTGCACTATTTTCAGCATTATGATGTATGCGTTTTAACCTCTATCACTTAACTATATTCTCATTATAACTTCATAATATTGTATATTTAAAGGAATAAAATAAAAAGAACTTGAGCCAAAATGGGTCCATTATATACTAATGTGAAATGTCAGAGCTTCAGGTGTCATTAGTGTAGAAAATTATGCTCCCGGGAAAGTGGGTTTAATTGAAATCATGGAGAAGCTGAATCTTTGAGGGCACAGTTTAGTACCTATTACCACTCGTATTGGGAGGCAATGGAGGTTAACGTCGACAATTAACCAGAAAACTGAGACAGGTGCAACAGAGACGAGGTTGGATATGGAAAGTTGCATGCTGCTTTAAAGCATTTTTCTCTTTCCTCGTTAGAAACACGTCGAATTACTTTGGCTACCCGAGTTTTGACTTTATGGTCAGGGTCATGTCATAATTATTAGCTGTCTTCTTAGACATAATGAATAATCGGGAAGATTGGTAAATTATTTATATACTCGTTACACTCTTGGAAACACTAAAGCAAAAATAATTTTTTATATCAACTTTTTTTATAGGCTATAATTTATTTGATATAAAAAGTAATTTAGTTTCTTAATTCTAAATATTATAAGACCTTTTTTTATTGATTGGAGTTAGAATTTATAAAAAAATTGATATAATAGAAAATTGATAATAAAATAAAACACTTATTATATCGATCTAAAATAGGAATAGAAAGTGTTGTGATAATTTTGTAATATTTGAGAAGATTTAATATTGATCCAGAATGTTTAATTTTTTTTACGGTTGTGCTTCACTTTCTATATAATCATTAGTGCAAAAATGTTGTTTAACGTTACACGTTAGATGTTGGTTAAGAATAAATGTGACGTATATTGATGACCGATGGCATTTTCGTAAATAATTTCGCAATATAGGTGTCCATTAGGTCGATCTCCAACGTCTATAGAATTTTAGACGTCGGCCCTTCCAACCTGACATCTATATTTCTGACTATTAGGTGAAAAGTCATTTCCTTCAACGTTATAGATGTCGGTTCGTTGGGGGCCACGACGTCTATATGGCGGAAATTAATGTTGCTCACCTACCTATCAGACATATAGACGTCGAGCTCCTACTAACTGATGCCTATAAGTCTGCCAGGCAGGTGAATAGTTACTCTTTTCAGCCTTATAGACGTCAGATCCTGCCACATTGACGGGGCTCCGACGTCTATATGGCGGAAATTAATACTACTCACCAACTTGTCAAACATATAGACGTCGGGCTCATTGTAACTAACGCCTATATGTCTACCAGACAGGTGAATAGTAACTCTTTTCAGCCCTATAGACGTTCGTTGCCTCAGGTACCGACGTCTATAATCCTATCAAGTATGTGAAAAGTCATTTGTTTCCGCCCACAAGACATCTCATGTCGCCAAGCCGACATCTATATACAACAGAAATATTAATTTTTAAATCAAATGGACGTCATATTAGTCAGGCGTCCGACGTATTTGCTATTTTAGACGTCAGTTCTGTTTACAACAGACGTCTAATTTCTTGTTAAATAACACTGCGAACCAGCGGTTTGCGAACCAACACTTTGATCGTCTTTGTCTTTTCTCTTCGCTACTCTGCATTTCCAAGTAAGTTTCCTCTCCTTATAACTATTTAAAGTTGTTTTTACTTCGATTAAAGTAATCTTTGATGTATTACCTCTCATTTGAACTGATTAAAATGAGTTTTTGTTGTCTTTTGGTGCAATGTTTTTGTTGTGTCTTTGTATAGCGTAGTGCACCTTCTCCCTTTGCTAGTTTCCTCGTAAGGAAAACTTGCGTTTTTTGGATTTCTCACGGCATTTCAATCCAAGGACGAATTTGGGTTGTTGCCTATATCCATTCCGACCGCCAACGACAAAGTATACGGTGAAATGCCATGAGAAATTCAAAAGACGCAACTTTTTCTTACGAAGAAACTAGTAAAGGAAGGAGGTCACTACTGCAAAAACAGGCTATAACATCACGCGGTCAACGTCTCATCGCCCAATACGCAATGTTAAAAATAACCGGTGGCATTACCATAAATAAATTCAATCGCTCCACGTCCTTTATTAAAATTGTTCGTCGTCTAATATTTATTAACGACAAACAAAACCCATATAGACGTAACCTAAAATGTGCCAACGTCAAACCACTAGTAAAAAATTGGGTTTTTACAGCGCACATTATGCCACGGTTCACCAGAAACCGCAGCATAATGGTTCGCGGTGGCAGTTTTGTAAATAAAACGAAAGAATATGTCGCGGTTCAGAGGGGAACCGCGACATATACTACAGTCAACCATCCCCTTTGACCCACGTTTGAATAAAAAAAGAAATAATAGGGGAATAGGCCGCAGTTCTGTGACCAACCGCGGCCTATTCCCCCTGCCACCTGCTGACATTCCCCATCAGTCAGCCCCTGTATTAAAGTGACAGGGGAATAGGCAGCAGTTCTCTGACCAACCGCGGCGTATTCCCCTGTCAATTTAATGCAGGGGCTGACTGATGGGGAATGTCAGCAGGTGGCAGGGGGAATAGGCCGCGGTTGGTCACAGAACCGCGGCCTATTCCCCCTGCCACCTGCTGACATTCCCCAAAAAGCAGTTGGGGAGGCAGTTAAAGCGTTTCTGAACGTTGGAGAATAGGCCGCGGTTGGCCAGAGAACCGCGGCCTATTCCCTGGTCTCTGTAATTTTTAAAATTTTAAGGGTATATGCCGCGGTTCGGAGCCCAACCGTGGCATATAAGTTAAAAAAAAATTTCAAAATTGCCATTCTGTATTATTTTTTTAAAATGAATACGCCGCGGTTAAGTGTAGAACCGCGGCCTATTCCCCCTTTATGCCGCGGTTAAGTGTAGAACCGCGACAGATTCTCCTTCTGAAGGTAAAAAAACAAAAATCGTGAAACAGTTTCGTCTTCTTCGCGAAACTGTTTCAGACCTTGCTTCTTCTCCGGCGACCCTGTTCTTCCATTCTCTACCATTTTTCATCGTTTAAACTGCATTTTGTTCGGTGCATTTGCCATTTTTGACGTTGGGGAAGATTTTTGACCGATCAGAATCGTCATTTTCGACCCTGAGATCGTGAACTGTATTTTGTCGCGCCCATTCCAGGTACTTCCTTTATGCCCTCGTCATGTTTTCCATTAAACCTCTATGTTTGCTTTCGTTTCTTGATGCATATGTTGTTGTGGCTTTGATCATTTTTGTCAAATTTGTTGTGGTTTCTGTCGTTCTTGAAGAGGCAAAGTATGTTAGCTTTTATTTCAATGTTTGATCATTTTTTATCAAATATGCTATGAACTTTTTTTTGTCAAATATACTATGAAATTTTTGTCAAATATGGATATGTTGTTGTGGCTTTGATCATTTTTTTCAAATATGCTATGAATTGATAATTTAAATGATTATTAATTGTATGTTTGTATGACTGAATTGATTGTATGATTAAATTTATAATTTTATATACAAAATTGTATAATTGTAATTTCGTCAAATTTAGGAATATGGATCG
>NW_014542217.1:73084-86973 GCF_000741045.1 Vigna radiata var. radiata
AGGCAGCGGTTCTTTAGACAACCGCGGCATATTGCGGAACTTATATACCGCGGTTGTAACCGCGGCCTAAAGTCTTTGACTTACTACCGCGGCTGAATATACCGCGGTTCGTAAACCGCGACCTATAGTGAAAAATAACCGCGGTAAAATCCCCTCGCTGCACTAGTGAACAAGGGCCAGAACGACGTAAAACAAATGATCTTAGAAACACTTAACATCATTTTAAGAAACAATTGACGTTCATAAAATAAAAAAATAATGAAATAGTGGTTTGCTTCCAGTAGTATTACTCCTACCCACATTTAACGTCCATCATGCTAAATATTCGATGTTTTATATGACAAAGAGTGATTTATGGTTTCGCCTACTTTATGGTTTCGACGTTTATACCAATGTAGAACGTCGAACAATTTGGGGTCTGACGTGATTGTCCTTGGTGTACGAAACTAAATAACTTCAGTTACGGAAACAACTAACATCCAATACAAACTAAATAAATAATAAATTTTGTTGTAAATAATATGACGTCAACAATAACAAAAGATGGACGTTGTATATTACAACTAGTAGCTATTCTTTTATTTTTCTTTTAAATCAACCAATAAAATGTCAGTTTTAAACTGGCAACGACGTTTTATTATTTAGTTCTTTTTTATTATTTTTTTCTTTTTCTTTTAAACCAACCACAAAACGTTAAATTTTTCCTTGCATTCGACGTTTTATTTTCCAGATATTATGTTTTTATTTTTTCTTTTAAACCAACCGGTAAAACATCCTTGTAATTGTGGCTTTGACGTTTTGAAGGGCTCCCAACATGTTTGAATTTTGTGTTAACTTTTTCTTTGTTTTTCTATTAAATCTTTCAAGGTGACAAAAACGAGTGATTTCTTTGTGGTTTGATTCTTTGTCCTGTGGAAAAGCTTGAAAGAGTGATCAACAGAAATAAAGAAGAGGTTAATACATTTGGATATTTGGCACCCTTTCAAAACTTTACAACTTCCATTCATTTAATTTCTCGTAACAATCTGTTAACTTTTTTCTTTGTTTTTCTATCAACTCTTTCAGAATCACAAAAGTTATTCAAACACGTAATCTCTAAATATAACGTCGAACTGTTTTATCAATTTGATGTTTTTTTGCCAGAAATATTTTTTTTGTACAAAACCAACGAATATAACACCACAAAAAGAAGAACACATAATAAAACAGAAAAAAACAAGGACATCATAACTTAGTACTATGACTCTAAGACCCTATTCTTATTCAAACTTCTTCCTAGAACCTTCTTCAGTAGACTCTTCATCAGAATCCTCTATTTCTGGATTGTTATTAATCTCCTTCTGATAGAGCACATATTTCATGGGAAGAAGAATTTGAACAACAGAAATCTGGAGGAAAGAAAAATATTAAGAAGATAAGTGCTTTTTCAAAATCTGTAGAATCTTAGAGGGGTAGAACTGTTTTTATAACTTGAAGTTTCTTGATTATATGATTCAATTTTTAAGTTTCATGAAGTTGTTTTCTACAGAATTAGTGGATCTGATTCAGAGAAAACAACTTAATGAAACTTTAAAAAATGAGTCGTTCAATGACAATCAAATTGTGCAATTTTATAGAGTTAAGCATAATATATATAAAGTCAATTCAAAACCTCTGGTAACAACACAAAATTAATGTTGGCAACCACTTCGACGCCTTTCACGTCGAAACCCCCTAGAATTAGACATTCTATGGGAATTTAAAAAGTAAAAAGAAAAAAAAAAGAGCGACCAATAGGTCAGATGCTCAAGAAATTCGACGTTTATTGTTGGATTATAAGAAAAAAGAATTAAACCAAAATGAAACTTTGGAAGTCTGGAGAAATTAACGTCAACCTCTTTATTTCTAGCAGCAAACTACATTTTCCCATATATCATTTAAGTAGACTGCCTTTTATTATTGAAGCCCATATCAGTCCTTTCCCTACATTAATTATTTAACTTATAAAATTTCTTGTAACAACTCCAAGGTTTCTTTAACAAATATTGGACGTTTTATTCGAAATCTTCAATCTTTATTTTATTATTCTTTTCTTTTTTCTTTTAAACCAACTATGTCATATTCTTTTATGAATCTGACGTTGTATTTGCCAAGAAGTTGTTATTTTTTCTTTTCCTTTCAAAACAACTTTATAACGTCGAATTTGTCTATGCACTCGACGTCTACTGAGTTGTGTTTTAGTATAGTTTTGCGTGTGTTTTTCGATAGCCTTGTACCACCTTCTTCCTTTGCTAGTTTCTTCATAAGAAAAGCTTGCGTCTTTTGCATCTCTAATGACATTTCAACCCAAAACAGAACCTGGGTCGTTGCTTAGAGGTCATGCAAACCGCCAATGAAAAAGAATACGCTGACATGAGAACTAAGCAAGACATAGGTTCGGTTTTGGTTGAAATATCATAAGAGACCAAAAGACGCAGGCTTTTCTTACTAGGAAACTACAAAAGGGAGAAGGTACTAATACGCTACCAAAAGACACGAGCAAAATTGCACCAAAACACAACGAAAACTCATTTTAATCGGTTCAAATGGAAGATAATCCATCAAAGACTAATTTAATCGGAGTAAAAGTAAGTTTAAACGATTCAAAAGAGATAAAACGCACATGGAAATGCAATGCCGCGTAGAAAAAAGGCGAGGAGGAAGAAGATGAAGTGAGCGTGGAGTTGTATGAGTTAAGCATTATATTTATAAAGTCAATATTAATGCTCACAACCACTGTGGTAACAACACAAAATTAATGCTCACATGCCTTTCACGTCGAAGCCCCCTAGAGTTAGACGTTCTATAGGAATTTAAAAAGGAAAAAGAAAAAAAAAAGATCGACCTTTGCCTTCGGATAACGTACGTCAGATACTAAAGAAATTGGATGTTTATTATTGGATTTAAATAAAAAAGAATTAAACCAAAAAGACACTTGGGAAGTTTGGAGAAATTGACGTCAACCTCTTCGTTTCTAGTAGCAAACTACATTTTCCCATATCATTTAAGTAGACTGCGTTTTATTATTGAAGCCCATATCATGCCTTTCCCAACAATAATAATTTAAGTAGACATCCATTTATCAAATTTCTTGTAAAAACTCCAAGGTTTCTTTATGTTAACTTTTTCTCTTTATGTTACTAGTAGCTCCTTCTAGGTCACAAAAAGGAGTCACTTCTTTGTGGTTTGATTCTGTCCCCGAAGCTTGAAGGAATGTTAGTAACACAAAGAAAAAGGTTGATACATTTGGATTTCGGACCCTTTCAAAACGGTACATCCTTCATTCATAAAATTTCTCCTATGAACTCCATCTGTTAATTTTTTTTCTTCTGTTTTCTGTTAACTCCTTCAAGGACATAAAAAAGCTTGAAGGAGTATAGAAAACAGAAGAAAAAGGTTGATAGATTATGGATTTCGAATATACAATGGAATGAAAGAGATAAAAATCCTAGAAAGAGAAGAGGAGAGCTCCCACATCCCCAAATCTACCTCCCAAGGGGCAAAAAGTGTGTTTCTATGCTTCAGCCGTCAAAAGATACAAACCTTAGGGCAAACATGTCCTTAAATAGATCAAAAATTGGCCCATAAGCCCAATAAGCCAGCGCTCAACACCTCTACTTAGGGCAACTGGGCGCTGGTGCGAGAAGAGTGGCGCTCAAGGCCCCGAAAGAGACAAACAGGTACTCTATAACACATCTGGCTGGCGCTCAGCGCCCCTCAAGGGCAAGAAGGCGTTGGTGCGACAACATCAATCTTGAGGGCCCCTAAAAGGGGAAAACAGGCTTCCTGTGTGACATATTGGCGTTGAGGGCCCCAGAAAAGGGCAATCAAGCGTCATGCACCTTCTTCAATCTTCTTTTCTGGTGCTTTTGCTATCCCTTTTGGGTTCTGAATCTTCGATACTTTTAGTCCTCTTCCAAAACATCCCAATAACCTACAAAACAAAGGGAATTTAGTGATAAAATCATAAAGCATAACCTTGATTCACTCATGCACAAAACTAAACTAAAAACAAGAGTTCAAGCAAGCTTTTAAGTCAAAAAGAGTTTATTTAATATCCAAATTACATCATAGATGATGGTATATGCAACCGTATCACAACCACAAACTTGAAACTTTGCTTGTCCTCAAGCAAAATGTAACTTAGTCTAAATTGAATAATCACACTTCAATGATCAAGTACATCAAAAAAGCATTTTCTTCTAAGACAAATAAATCACTCATGTATGCTCATCATAGAAAGATCAGTCAAGATATAATGATGACTCAACCAGTCAAGCTTCAATTATGGTGTCCACATAACAACAAATACACAACAGATGCAAAAACCTGATAAGTGATCAACACCCAAGCAAAATGTATAATGCATGGAACCATTCAAGTGTTTCACTCAAACTCAAAGGTGTATAGTGAGGTGTCAGTGTCTCTTTCACTATACTATCACAATGTCACATAGATCAGCTTTGCTTTTCATTTAAACACATCAAAACATAATCACAAGCAAATTATCATCACAAGAACTTTTCAAGGCTTGTAATGTGGCTGGCCTAAGAAGAAAATTGGTTATTTTAGATAACAAAATCCTTGAGTTAAGAGAGTAATAATTTACTTTCACATTAACTATAATCTCTCTTTCTCCTTTATATTTGAGAAACCATTTTCAACTTAATCCCAACTTTTCATTCATTGAGTTTTTCTTTCTTTTTCTTCTCTTTTCTTTTGCTTTTGCTCGATGCTCTTTTTCTTTTTCATTATTTTCACAATTTTTTCTAATTTTCCAACAACTTCAAACTTGAACCATTCTCCATACCATACAAATATACCTTACTCAACTCAAGGCAAGGATTTCCAAAGCTTTTCATATTTTTAGCTTCTGGTTCAAAGGATAGAACAAACATTTTTTTTTGTTGGGCTAAAATATTGGCATTGGCTTACACAAGACAAGAACAGATGGCCTTGATCATTTGACACATGCAAGCAAATAGTTCAATCGAAAACTAAGGCAAAATCAATTATGATTCCAAAGCAATAGCATTCAATAACAATAAAACTCTGAAGCCCAACCTCTCACAGGTTAACTCAAGTTCCACAAATTAATATACATCCTGCCAAACATATTAATCACCATTGAAACCATGCATTTGTCTTAAATAACTATGAGCAACGACAATCTGTGCTAAATAGCTAAGCTAATCATTAACTCAACATGCATCTTAAAACAATAAAGCAACACAAGACAATATTACTCATCACATAATACCAAGCATTGCAGAGCTATTCGTTCAACCAAGTACATAACTTACTAGAACAAAAACAAAAATAAACAAAGTTCAAACATGCATAAAAAAAAAACAAAAACATAAAAAGTCTTGATATAGCAACATAGCATCCATCAGTAGATGTTATCGGTAGCATCCACCAGTAGATGTTGTCATTTGAATCATTATCATCATAAAATCCATCAGTAGATGTTGTCTATCCACCTTCCCCACTAGCTTGGGCCTAGTCGCCAGACCAAGACATGAAATTGATATGACGTCCATGAGAAGTAACATATAACCTAAAAACACTCAAACACAAAAAGCAAAATCAAATCTAAACCACACAACTAAATCAGTTAAAAAAAATCATAAACTGGGTTACTTTCCAATAAGCGCTTGTTTAAGGTCATTAGCATGACACCATTAAACTCAATCCGGATTTTTGATGTTGGTGTTTTTCTTTCTTTCATCACACCAACATATCTTCAACAGCGTCCTAGTCACCATCTTTACTCTCCTTGAATAAGGAGCCTCAATCTCAATAATTCCATTCTCTTTATTATCTTTAATCACCCATAACCTGTTCTTGTATCTCACTAGTTTCCTAAGTTTGAGTTCCTCATCTTCATGCACAGAGTCTTGGTGAACTAGCTTCTCTTCATTATCTTCCTTCTTCATCTACTATTGTCAGTCTTCTCCAATACTAAAAAGAGAGGTTCTGATGATCTTGTGCTCCTAGTACGCATTTTATCCTACATACACTAAAGAACACTGCACTAGAGCGCCTAATTAGCCCAAAAAATAAAAATAAACTAAAATCAAAAACAGTAAAAATAAAATAAAACAAAAGATATATTTTTTCTTTTATGAAAGAATAAAGTCCAACTGGTTAAGAATCATACAAAAGTATAGTTTAAACCACAAGTCCCCAGCAATGGTGCCAAAAACTTGTTAAGACCTCGGCAAGTGTACCGAATCATATCAAGTAATATAAAATGGTAAGACCAAGTGTCGTATCCCAGAAAAGTCACGACACTAAACAATTGTGTACTCACTTAACTAATTAAGACTGAAAACCTATTTTGTCGATTTTTAAATGCAAATGCAAGAAAAGTAAATGTGAATGCAAATTGATCAATTGAGGCTAAAACAAGAGTGAATGGATGATGTTGATAATATGAGATGGTTATGTTGTTGGGGATTAGATTTCACCTAATCACTCTCATGCATATAAGAATTCATTCTCTTCATTAAATGTTAATGTCACTTTCTAAATTACTTAGAACCCAATGTCTCGACAAAAGAAGCCTATCCTTAATTATTAGACCACAATGTCTTGCATCCCTAATAATTAATTATGCATTACGAACACAAGCTTAAGACAACTAAACCTCATATCCCCATGTCTAGGCAATATTTCTTTTGGAAGAGTTGATTTAATTTCCAAATTACATTATAGGTAATGTTATATTCAACCGTTATCAATTAGTAGGTCAATGGTGGGATAAAACATTGTGGATTATATGTTGCGCATGATCATTTCATTGACCAATAATGTGCACAACTGTAAGAAATGGCTAATATGGATGCACAACTAGTTGCTAGAATTTTTCAGACTCAGCAAAGGAATCAACAGTAGTGACGAAATCTATCCTAAAATTACCCAATATCGATTCTTAATCAACACTACACTTCAACAGACCCGTCCTTACCACATACTCATTATTTCGAGCATAGCATCTCTGTACATAACCTTACACCTAATACCTAACTCTTGAGACCAATTAATGGTCTCGCTAACCAACAACTACCATATAGGCTGTCATGATATGTTACTCAGCAGTAGACTAGCAAGGTTGAGCAAGCTATTGAAGCAACTATGCAAGATTTGTAGACTTAGATAAGGCAGTTAGCTACAACTGTTAATGAATTGGTCCAGTAGAAGTCGAATGTCATTCCAGCTCAACCACTAGTCAACCCAAATTCTAGGACAAGCTGATGATATAAATGGGTGTTTAGTTGTCATTCTGTATATCTTTGCTTAGGATATTTTCATTGTAATAAATAGAGTTGCTATAAATTTTTGTATTTATGAAGATTTTCAGTATTGGAAGCTTAGTACAAAATGAAAAAATTTCATCATCGTGTATACCATAAATAAAATTCATTCTATCATATTAGATAAATTGTGAAAAACTTCAAGTGTGGGTGATGGGTGTCGCACCCCATGCAAAATTTAATGTGCATAAAAGAATGCAGTATAGACTAGGAAGTGACTCCTAGGTCGTCTCTCAAGGACCAAACTGTGGTTCGAGAATCAGGTCTAACACGTAGTGGGGGGTTTATGAAAGGATTGTGAATGCGGATAAACTAAATTAAAACACGGATGCAACAAAAACGTAAAAACGGAATTGCAAACACAGATGTAAAAATGGAATCAAATGCAAAATGAAAATGGTTGGTCATTAACTCAATTACTATGCTTCCTATCCTAGATTAACGACAAGTACACACTACTCTAATCCAAATCCAACACGAATCACCCAACTAAGCGAAGGCTAATTCGGTCTTCAAAAATGCAAACTAAGCGAATGCAATGCTCAATTCCAATCAATCATCCACCATGCAGACTAATCAACTAAGCGAAGATTAAACACCGATTAGACAACTAAGCGCATACCTAACCGCATGCAGACAACGAATTAAATATTGAGCCGAATCAGAGCAACAGTATGACAATTAAAGTGCTAAAATCTCAACGAAACAATGTAATATCGCTAATGACAAACCCGATTAACCTAAGCTAACATCACGATTAAATTAGCACAACTGAACAGAATAGACGGTATCAAAGTAACTTTACAATTGGAACAAAATCAAATTGCAATGAAAATTGGAAATTGCAACTGCAAAGAGTAACAACCCATCAAACAAAATTCTCATAGAACCAAACAAAATGAAAGTGTAGATCTAAATACATTGGTAGTGAAACAAAAACGCAAAGATAAATTCAAACAATAAATTATAAAATGAACTTTAAAGCAGAATTGGAATTGCTTGACCACAAGGAACTTTAAACACCAAAAACTAAATTATAAAGTAGAAAACCAAATTCATTGCAGCCAAACATAAAAGCATTAAAGTAAATCATAAAATCATCAAGGAAAATTTCAGCAGCAAAAGATATGATGAATAGTAGCATCTCTGAGTTGAATCAGCGTGCAACACTCCATTCATTCCCACGTGTAAAAGCCACATAAAAAATTTCTTTCCCCTAATAAAATTGATCATCGCCTTTACCAATACTAAAACACTGCTTGTGCATTCTACTGCAAACGTAACCCGTGAGCAAGCTTCCTCCAATAAAAAAAAATAAAATGCAAAGCCTTGATAAACATCATCGCACACCATACAAATCAATGGGCCATCCTCTCCGTCAGCTGATCATGACACTTCACTAAGAATTGAATGAACATGCTGCACTATAAGTCAAGATGCTGCTTATTAAAAGCAAAGAAAAGAAATGCACTTCTCCCAAAATGAAATCAACGTTAATTGCTTCTAAAATAAAGATGAAAAGCTTCAATAGATCACCACAATTTCAATGCAATGTGTGGTGTGATTGCTTCTACAAGAAAGAATATAAAAAACTAACTCTACTGGACATCACCCTCCATTCTCGTTACTACACTTGTCTCATTTCAATTTTAATCTCCAAAAAAAACTCCTATCTTCACATGCAGTGCTCTCCTCTCTCGGTGGTAGCCAAGAATCTTTAAAAGAAAAGTCCGAAATCAAAAGTCCATCCCCCGAGTAAGTGGCGACTGCTAAAATCCATATGCGTCTCCTAGGGTTGTGTCTTGTTGGTATCGGAGGGGGTAATTTTCGAAGAGTATTGCGCAGCGGATTTAAAACTCAGAGAGCGGAAAGCGTATTCGATCACAATTAAAATTAATTTGGTCCTTTTAGCAAAAAATAATTTTCTTTCAGAAAATTAATCAAACAGTTGATATACGTTAAATAAAATGAGTGTAGGGAATAGAAAAATCACACGAGTATTTTTATACTGGTTCGATTCAACAGAATCTATGTCCAGTCGTTAATCACTACAAAGAGTGATTAACAGTTCCACTAAAAATAATTTTATGGATTACAATAAAATGAACATGATATAAAAGGAAGAGAACCACTCTACCAACTTGAAGAGAACCGCTCCGGCAATCGACCAACGATTCGCGAGCTTCTCCTTTCACAAGACCAGGCAGAGCACACTCTACCAACTCGAAGAGAACTGCTCCGGCAATCGACCAACGATTCGCGAGCTTCTCCTTTCACAAGACCAGGCAGAGCACCTTGCTTACTTGAAGAGAGTCTGCTCCGACTATCAACACACGATACGCGAGCCTCTCATTTCACAAGACCAAGCAAGGGCACCTTGCTAACTCGAAGAGAGTCTGCTCCGACTATCGACACACGATACGCGAGGCTCTCCTTTCACGAGACCAAGCAAGGGAACTATGAACAAAAGCTTTCTGAGAACGTTCCTCTGACACACAATGTTCTACTTAGCTTTCTTAGTTCAAACGTTGTTTTCTGAATTCTCAAAGTTCAAATATATAGCCAAGCTCACTGAATGCCAAAGGTCAGCTCCCAACTGCCATGAATAATCAATTATTGTAAGTGATAATCAATTATTCAAGTCCGTTACAGAGTTTTCAAAAAGTGATAATCGATTATATGAAGTGATAATCGATTATTCAAGTATGACTTGTGATAATCGATTATTGCTTCATGATAATCGATTATTCTAGTACAAAAACATGTGATAATCGATTATAGCTTGACCATAATCGATTATACCAGTAAGAATTACAATATTTCAATATTTTCCTACTACTTTCAAAATCTACAAGTTGCTTTTTAAATATTTTCCTACTACATCCAAAAACTACAAGTTGCAGCATCATCAAAACTCATCTTCAGGTTTTACCAATACTCCTTTATTGGTAACATGTCTATCATACTGCTGGACCTGTGAGGACGCTGGACCCTGTGCTTATTTCTCCAAGCACCTCCAAAGTTGTTGCAACGTGCTGGTGGGCCGAGGCTTGAACGTGTGTAGCTGGAGCTCTCCCTTGAAGAATAAACGATCGACCTCCTCACATGCTAAAGATCAAAGCCCATCCTTGACTTGTTGGACGTGTAGAGCTTACTACTCAAGCTTGACTCGTGAAGCCTGGATTGGATGTGGGCCACTTCTCCAAATGCTGGATGAATGAAGATGCTGCAATAATCTGCTAGACAATGTGCTAACGGGCTGCTGCAGCGTGTGATGGTGGACCGTGAAGAGCTGATGCCAGCGTTGCCAAGCACACACCTCTCCTTGCTACTGGACCGTGAAGAAGGTAGGAAGTTGGACGTTGCAGCCTACATCAACGTGTTGGACATCAGCTGCTGCACTTGTGCGTGTGCTACTGGATCAAGCTTTTTATTCCAACACTGTTTCTTCATTTATCTTGTTGGATGCTCCAATCCTAGTGGTCATGGGCCAGCTGCCAGCGTGCTCTTCTTACATATGCTTATGGGCTGCACCTCTTCATTTCTTTCTCCCAAACAGCAACCAATTTTTATTGTGGCCCGTGATATTATGTGCAGCGACTACTTCTGCTGAAGGTTGGACCATGAGTTTGCTGCTGGTGGAATGTGGGCTGCAACCTACTGGATGAAGAATTTTAGTGTAGGCCGTGAGGTGTTTGAAGAAATCCGCACACTCTTTTGTACACTGGATCTTCCAATTTAAATCCAATATGAAAGCTTATGTGTGTGCTGCCCTCTTCTCCCTTTGGGCCGTGAGTCTCCACACTTAATTGCCCAAAATTCTTTGCAGGCTGTGACATGCTACTTGCCTAAGTGAAGGCCGGATGCTGAAGCCCCTTTTGCATCGGAAATGAATTAGTTGCTCTTTTAAAAATGAGTACGCGTGTGCTACTGAATTTGCATGTGCAGCTACCCAAGAAACACGTACAACCTTATGCAACTGGGCCCACTGTTGGCCTTTTTAAATGCCCGAACGTTTGCAGCTCTTTTTTTTTGAAGCTGTAACAGCAGCCCATTCTCCTTGCTAGATGCTCTCCAAATCCAAATAAAAATTACAAGCGGATGGTGGCACCACCTCATTTAACCTTCAAATTTCCAAAATTGTATTTCTAAAATTTTCCTACAATTAATAATGCAAATAATAAGCTCATATAATTCAAATTAATTAAAATAAGAATTTCTGATCAAATTAAGCACAATTAGCAAAAATGGGAAAATATCAGATATTTAAGCACAATTCTCTGATTAATTCTAACACAATAAACTAAGTGAGATCAATAAAATATCGACTCTTCAGTGGGGGTTGGAAGTTGTTATCACTGTTATTAGTCTTACGAAATTTAGCAGTTGTAAATAATTGATTCTAGCAATATCCTAGTCTTATGATTCATAGTTAAATTTAAGGCTTAAGTAGTTTCCTATTTGAATCTAACCAATGATTGAACGTAATCATAAGCAACGACAAGGATCAACATGAAAGACTTGGAGGACCTATAACAAGATCCAAAGCAAATAGATCTCTTCAACAAGTGTTATCCATATTAATTGAGTACAAGCCCAAGTTTCAAGGAGAAAAGATCAAGATGGTGAGTTGCATCATGGTCCAAATGAATGAAGACTAAAGCACTATTTTGCTCCTTTTATTTTTATTTTGAGTTATTAGTTTGTTTAAATAGTGGCTCAATCTGATAATGGTCTAAAAACCATTATTTTCATACTTAAATTTGATATCCAAACACACCCTTTATGGTTTAGAATGAGCTTAGAATCAAGTAAAACACTTAGTTAAGTCATGAGAGAGTCAAAAGTTGGTTTTAGAGATATTATGCTTGTTTTTACATTGTTTTGCAGGGTTTTGATGAGAATTGAAGAAGGAAGTAAATCAATGTGGACTTAGACTCGTGAAAGATGAAGAAAAAGGATGAAAAGAAGAGTCAAAGGGACCGTTGAGTGATAAAGGTTGAAAAACAATTATTTTCATATGTCAATTTGGACCGAATTACGCCCTTTACTACTTGGAATGAGCCTAGAATCAAGCAAAACTCAATAAATGAGTCTGTAGAGAGACAAAAGTTGATTTTAGCGATTGATGAGTGCATATTTATGTCTACATTTATGCTTTAAAATTAAAATTTTTGATAGAATATTTGTGCTTAAATGATTGATTTGTAGAGGATTTGTAATTATTGGATTTAGNNTGNTTNGAAATAAAAAGGGCTTAAAAAGTGATTTTAATTGCATAAATTATTCTTNGATGTTCTAATATTTATTTGTGCAGNTGAAGTTAAAGTTTTATTGGTCCAAATTGCAATTTAAAGCCCAAAATNAGATTTTATTTGATAAATAATGACAGATGGGCCAAACAGTCAGTTTTTACCCTTGCACCCCNAGATTTCCCTATATGTACCCCTCAGTTCTAAACCAGGCCATTATTAAAGCCCAACAGAAACCATTTTCTCCTACACCTCCTAAATTTTCCTACCCATACCCCTCCTATCACTAACTAAGTCATATTGCCTAAGATGGTGCCACGTGGCAGTCCACAAATAATAGATCCAACCATCTAGATGATGCCACATCACTAATCCACGCACTCACCAAATGAACCACTCAGAACATGCCACCTAGCCCTTCTTGCCACGTCATCACCATCTCCAACAGAAACCCTAATTCCCAAATCCAAACCCTAGCCACCCATGGCCGCCGCCACCATCCTCGCCAGAACACGAATCCGACAACCGCCAACACCAAAGCATCTTCTTCCTATCGCCGTGACTACCATGCCATGATCTGCATCCATCAACCTCGAACCGCAGAGAATTAACCCAGAAGAACCCAAGAACGAAACCCAATCGTACCACCATGGTCACGTCGTCACTACCATTGCGAAACCAGTACCACCACAGAAACATCAGTATTGCATCACCTTCATCTTCTTCGCACCTTGCCTCCTCCATGGCAGCCACACTTCTCGCGTTCCACCATCACCTTCGCCTTCGCATCTCCATCAAATCGCGAATCGAAGCGAAATCCTCCGCAAAGCCTTCTCGCGATTCAACCTGAAAAATCAAACGAAACCCAGACCCAGAAAACTACAACAGAAGCCACCCAGCAATCACGAAACAAAAACCCAGATTCGCACACCACCACCACGAAATCGCATCAGCCATGGAAGCATCAGAACCTTCATCAAAACCAGACAAAAACCCAATAGCAGAGAACCAGTTCGTAGTCTCCTGTGCTAGCCTCTATCGATCTTCACCTGCACTCAGAAAACCAAAGAAGCAGAGAGGCAATCTTCCTTCAGCAGTGTGACGGCGCAAGGAGCAAAGGGAAAATTCCTTTCCCAAATTGCAAACCCTAATTTTGGAGCAAAAAGGGGATGCCACGTGGTGCGATCTCATTGGAAGCAACCTTCTGGTCAAAACCTGGTCAAACAGTCAAAGTCTGGTCAACCAAGGGACTCTTTTGCAATTTTGAAGAAAAAGGAAGGGGCTAAAGTGCAGATAGAGG
>NW_014542217.1:95358-97085 GCF_000741045.1 Vigna radiata var. radiata
GACCTCAATATAACCTTTTAAAAGCCCTCATGATCAATAATTGCATGTTTTCTAAAGTGTGTGAATGTTAGAGTCTTGTTAAATACCAAGGGTGTCTACTTACATGGGTATTTTGAGTGTAAACACAAGCCAAAAACACTTGAGAGACTTGGAGAGAAATAGATACATTTTGACTTGANTGTTATCTTTCATATTTGATTTTCTTGGGAATTCAAAAAAAAGGTTAACTCATGTGTGAAGAATAAAGTGATTTCATTTGCATGTCCATGACAAAGTGATGTTTAAATGTTTGATCTACATTCAGTGATGTTCATTCTTTTGATCCAAAAGCAAATATGGAATAAAATGACACAGAACAAAGTTTTGATATTAATCAATTTTGCCCAGGAGTGCAAAAGGATAAGTGTGGGGGTGTGATGAGTGCATATTTATGTCTATATTTATGCTTTAAAATTAAACTTTTTGATAAAATATTTGTGCTTAAATGATTGATTTGTAGAGGATTTGTAATTATTGGATTTAGTGTGTTTGGAAATAAAAAGGGCTTAAAAAGTGATTTTAATTGCATAAATTATTCTTAGATGTTCTAATATTTATTTGTGCAGCTGAAGTTAAAGTTTTATTGGTCCAAATTGCAATTTAAAGCCCAAAATAAGATTTTATTTGATAAATAATGACAGATGGGCCAAACAGTCAGTTTTTACCCTTGCACCCCTAGATTTCCCTATATGTACCCCTCAGTTCTAAACCAGGTCATTACTAAAGCCCAACAGAAACCATTTTCTCCTACACCTCCTAAATTTTCCTACCCATACCCCTCCTATCACTAACTAAGTCATATTGCCTAAGATGGTGCCACCTGACAGTCCACAAATAATAGATCCAACCATCTAGATGATGCCACATCACTAATCCCTGCACTCACCAAATGAACCACTCAGAACATGCCACCAAGCCCTTCTTGCCACGTCATCACCATCTCCAACAGAAACCCTAATTCCCAAATCCAAACCCTAGCCACCCATGGCCGCCGCCACCATCCTCGCTAGAACACGAATCCGACAACCGCCAACACCAAAGCATCTTCTTCCTATCGCCGTGACTACCATGCCATGATCTGCATCCATCAACCTCGTACCGCAGAGAATTAACCCAGAAGAACCCAAGAACAAAACCCAATCGTACCACCATGGTCACGTCGTCACCACCATTGCGAAACCAGTACCACCACAGAAACATCAGTATTGCATCACCTTCATCTTCTTCGCGCCTTGCCTCCTCCATGGCAGCCACACTTCTCGCGTTCCACCATCACCTTCACCTTCGCATCTCCCTCAAATCGCGAATCGAAGCGAATTCCTCCGCAAAGCCTTCTCGCGATTCAACCTGAAAAATCAAACGAAACCCAGACCCAGAAAACTACAACAGAAGCCACCCAGCAATCGCGAAACAAAAACCCAGATTCGCACACCACCACCACGAAATCGCATCAGCCATGGAACCATGAAAACCCAGAAAACTACAACACTGTTGAGAAATTGGCGTTGACAAATTGGCAAGTGTACCAAATCGTACAAGTAATATAAATGGTAAGACCAAGTATCGTTTTCCCAAGAGACTCGTATGACTTTCTCGTTCGCGTGAATTAAAATAATAAGACTTGAAAATAAAAATTAGTAAATTGGATTTGAGAAGAAAAATATTAACATGCAAAATAAAGTTGATTC
>NW_014542217.1:99175-100935 GCF_000741045.1 Vigna radiata var. radiata
GCATATTTTCTCTTTTTCGTAATAATTTCTTTCAAAAACTTTGAATAAGAGGGTATCTACTGGAGTGCCTCAGAGAATGGAATGGTTATTTCCAATTTCTGGAAAATTTCCATGAAACGGTCAAATTGTCTTTGTTTCTCTTTTCTAGAATATATTTTTTGATATGGTAGGGGTTTTTCATACTCCATCTCTTTGAACTTCTCAGCTTCTTCTTTCTGTTTCTCACTCCACAAATTTTTTTCTTCCTCTATATTTCCCTGTTTATCAACCTGTCTTTCTTTTCCAATTCTTCCACTTCTAGTAACAATTTCGCAAGCTTCCTCCCCCTTACCTTTCTCCACACAGTTAACAGCACAAATGCTTTTCTTCAAAATTCTCTGGAAAATTTCTTCGGATTCTGTGCTTCTCTGAATAGGGTTGAAATGAAGCATTTGTGGGGCCTTTGGAGTTTCTATAACTGTCTGTGATAACTCAGCAAGTCTTCTTGTCACTTCCTCCAACTGTTGTGTCATCAAGTCATTTTGAATCATTGTAAGTTCCTGAATAGCATCAACATGCGTATCATGTGCTTCTTCGTTGTCAGCCATGAGTTCTATTAAATCATAAGCTTCATCTTCAGTCTTCTTACAAATACTACCTCCAATTGAGGCATCTAACATCATCTTGGACTGAAGGCACAAGCCTCCAAGGAAAGCAAGCAAATATGAAGTCTTGTCGAACCCATGGACTGGGGTCTTTCTTAACAGGCCTTTAAATCTATTCCATGCCCTTCCAAAAGTTTCTTCTCTTCCTTGTTTAAATGCAGAAATCTCCAGCCTCCCTTGACAGATCCTTGCAGGAGGAAAGAATTTAGAAACAAATTGTTGTACCACAGCTTCCCAAGTCCTGAAAGTTCCTTCAGGGAAAGAATTCAACCAATCTTTTGCATTTCCTCCAAGAGAGAAGGGAAACAAACTAAGTTTGACTCTGTCATCCGGCATTCCAGTTATCTTGATCGTGTTGCAGATCTCACCAAAAATAGTCAAATCTTGTAAGGATATTCATTTGACAGTCCATGGAATTGGTTGTTCTAGACTAACTGGATGAGCGTCGGACTCATCACCATGCTGGTTGCATTGTCAGCTGGAACTGCTATGCTGTTGAAGTTTAAGGGGCCTGCTGCATTTGCTGCGTCCCCCAAAGTACGTCTAGGAGGAGGTTGGTTGGCCATCTCCTCAAGATCTGGTGCAAAAGTCTCAAGCGAAGACTGCAAAATAACTTCTGGAGAAGGAGATCTCTCACATGAAGAACGTCTCTTTCTCCTCTCGTATGGTAGACCTCGTAACAGAGGTTGCTGGTTTTTCATGCTTCTAGTATGTATCATTTCCTGCATTCACAAGAAACACACCCTAAAAGCACTTTTACAGAAAAATAAAATAAAACGCAATTAACAAAAATAAAACAAAAATAATTACAACCAAGTCAAATTCAATTAATTCACACTACTAGAAAAATAAACCTCGAGTCCCCGACAACGTCGCCAAAAACTTGTTGACGGATTGGCAAGCGTACCAACTCGTTCAAGTAATATAATTGGACTAACCCAATATCATTCTTCCCAAGAGACTCGAAAGGCTTTCTCGTTCACGTGAATTAAAATAATAAGACTTGAGAATAAAAATAATTAATTTGATTTGAGAATAAAAATATTAACATGCGAAAGAGATTGATTCAATTGACAAAAGAAAACAATGGATGAATGAAGTTGTTGGGGGTTTACA
>NW_014542217.1:101490-102946 GCF_000741045.1 Vigna radiata var. radiata
AAAATTAGGTCTGGTCGTTCTCCCATGTCAAAAAAATGACTCTGAACTCGCAATAGGGGTATATATAGGTGAGGATCGCATCAAAAAACAGGCCCAGGCCCAGCGAGCCACCGCCCGACGGTTTAAGTGTGCCGCCCGGCGGTTTCCCATAATCCTCCAAACCGCCCGGCGGTTTCCCTCAAGGCCGCCCAGTGTCAATCGCCATGCATACTTCTCGCCCTGGACCGCCTGGCAGTTTAAGTGTGCCGTCGGACGGTGCGTTGACTCTTCAAATCTTCATTTTTCTTCTCTTTTCTTGAGTCTACGACCTTTATTTCGGTTCCATTCTTCATTTCCTCAAAGTAGCTACAAAACAATGCAAAACAAGCATAATATCGCTAAAAACAGCTTTCGACTCAATACAGACTCATTTATTGAGTTTTGCTTGATTCTAAGCTCATTCCAAGTAGTAAAGTGCGGAATTAGGTCAAAAATGATATATGAAAATAACTGTTTTTCAACCTTCATCATGGGGTTTACAATTTCATCTTATCCACCCTCATATATCTACTTTCTTTCTTCAATTAAATAAAATTTTTCTCCATTGTGCTTCCCAAGATGGCTGCAGCAGCTCACCATTGCTGGACATCAACAGACCCCACTCTAAAATTTTTATAAAAACCTTCCCTCACCTAAATGAGGTCAGCGCATATGGAAAGAAGAAAAGGGATTTGAAGCTTGACTTTCTTCTAGCAATGAGCACACCTACACCTAATCAAACCATCACTTCAATGAAAAAGTGGAGAGAAACCTCTTTTCAGCAATTGCCTCCCATCTAATCACTTTCATTCTTCAAATTCCAAAAACATTAATCACGGTACTTTTGCAATCAATAAGAAAAGAGAAGACATCACTTCCAATGCATCATTTCCATTCCAGCAAAGAAGTAATATAAGGCTTCAAACAAAAGTGCATAAAAAGAAAAATCAAAAGTCAAAATATTTCATTCCTTCAACCATTGAAAAAAAACGTGAACAACCATAGCCATTGCTCTCTCTCGGGAATGTTCTCTACCAAAATTAAAGAGAAAAACGATTTTTAAGTCACTGGCGGCTACAGCCCCCTAAGGCCGTGAGATGTGGTCTCTAAAATTAGGGTGGGGTCCACCCAAACCCTAAAGCCATGTCATCTCCCTTTACAATTGGGCCTAGTCTAACACTACCAAAAATTGGCCCAAAAATACAAAACTTAGTTTAAAAAAAAAACCTAATCTACTAAATTAAGATTTGACTAATCCTAAAGAGTCTTTGTGAAGAGTCTTCACTTAATTGGTGCCCTTCCAAAAGTCTCACAGTGTGATTCCAAAATTTCCCTGAAAAATAAAAATAGGAATAATTAAGCTCAATTAATTCAAATTAATTAAAATCAGAATTATTGGTCTAATTAAGCCCAAATGGTGAAAATGACACAATAACTA
>NW_014542217.1:104146-110595 GCF_000741045.1 Vigna radiata var. radiata
CACACACAAGAAAGATCATCAAATGGCTCAAATCTCACACAGGTAATCGGTCACAATCAATCCAACTCTCAAACATCATGATTATCTTCCAAGCAAAGAAGAGCGTGGAGTCCAACAAAACAGAGTATCAATGCAGTGAAGGGAACTAGCAACCTAATCACAGTCCAGAATTCACAAAAAGCATGCAAAACTGTACACAAGACTCAACAAAATTCACTAGAAAACGAAATCTAAACAAAGAACAACCTCCCCTAATAGATCACACTTAAACGACACAATGTCCTCAGTGTGTCACAATCAGCAGATCAACAATCAGCACAATCAACAGATATAGACAAAGTGCAATAAAAGTGAGGAGGGAAGGAGAAAAGAAACTCCCTGAGTCAGATGGGAGGGTAGGTGGGGTGGACCAAAGACGTCTCCTCCACCACTACATCCAACAAAGAAGGATTGCTGAGGAAAGGCTTCAGTCTATGCCCGTTCACCTTGAAGCTTTTAGCTACAGATGGACCTTGGATCTCTACTGCACCATAAGGATAAACATTAGTCACAACAAAAGGTTCGGTCCACTTTGATCTCAACTTACCACCCATGAGGCCAAGCCTAGAGTTATACAACAAAACCTGCTGGCCAACCTCGACGTCCTTTCTAACAATGGAACTATCATGGAACCTCTTGGTCTTTTCTTTGTAGAATTTCAAGTTCTCATAGGGCTCTAATCGGATCTCATCCAATTCATTCAGTTGCAACTTCCTTTCCTCTCCAGCTTGGTCAATGGAGAAGTTGCAAGTCTTCACAGCCCAGTATGCCCGATGCTCAATCTCAACTGGTAAATGAGATGCCTTTCCAAAGACAACCCGATAGGGAGACATCCCTATGGGTGCTTTGTAGGCAGTCCTGTGGGCCTAAAGAGCATCGTCCAACCTATTGCTCCAATCCTTCCTGTTGGGCTGGACAATCTTCTCCAAAATCCTCTTAATCTCTCTGTTAGAGATCTCAGCCTGCCCATTTGTTTGGGGGTGGTATGGTGTAGAGACTTTGTGCACCACCCCATATTTCTTGACCAAAGCTTGCATGGATCTGTTGCAGAAATGGGTTCCTTGATCACTAACAATTGCTCTGGGCACTCCAAACCTGCAAAAGAGGTGAGATCTAACAAAATCCACAACAACCCGAACATCATTAGTCTTGGTGGCTCTAGCTTCCACCCACTTTGAAACATAACCCACAATAAGGAGAATATAAGAGAAACCAAAAGAAACAGGAAAAGGACCCATAAAGTCGATACCTCAGACGTCAAATACCTCACAGAACAGCATAGGCTGTTGAGACATCTATTGTCTCTGTGAAATTGATCCTCCTGCTCTTTGACACGGCTCACAAGTGCTGCAAATCCTTCCCGCATCTTTGAAGATGGAAGGCCAATAGAGACCGCAGTCTAGCACTCTGCGTGCTGTTCTCTGAATCCCAAGATGACTGCCAGGTGAGGAGGCATGACAAAACTGTAGGACCGATTCAATCTCATGGTCTGGAATGCATCTCCTAGTAACCTGGTCACTGCACAGCTTCCACAGATATGGGTCATTCCAAATATAATACTTAGCATCACTTTTAATTTTAGCAATTTGAGCACGGGATGCTGAGGGAGGAAAAACAGACGCAACCAAATAATTCACAATATTTGCAAACCAAGGAGTAGGGTGAGAAAGTGAAACCGTCAACAAACTCTCGTCAGGAAAGTTATCCTGGATGGGCAACACATCAGCTTCATCCTCAGCTCTCTCAATCCTGTTGAGGTGGTCTGCAACCAAATTTTGTGCTCCACTATGGTCTTTGATTTACAAGTCAAACTCCTGGAGTAGTAGCATCCACCTGATCAATCTAGGCTTTGACTCAGCCTTTTTCAACAGAAACTTCAGAGCTGCGTGGTCAGTGTATACAATAACAGGTGATCCAAGCAAATATGATCTAAACTTATCAAGAGCAAAAACAATGGCCAACAGCTCTTTTTCTGTGGTGGTATAGTTTGCTTGGGCAGCATCTAACGTCCTAGAAGCATAATAGACCACTCTCGGCAACTTGTCAATTTTTTGTGTCAAGACAACCCCCAATGCATAGTTAGATGCATCACACATAAGATCAAATGGGGCTGTCCAATCCGGTGCCTGAATGATCGGGGTTGTGGTCAAAGCTTCCTTCAGGCAATCAAACGCCTGCTTGCATCTGTCATCAAAAGCGAAGTCAATATCCTTTTGTAACAGTCTGGATAAGGGAAGCGCCTTCTTGCAGAAATCCTTGATGAAGCGCCTGTAGAAGCCTACATGACCAAGAAAAGATCGAACCTCTCGCACGCAAGAGGGGTAAGGCAACTGCGAAATCACAAATATCTTAGCAGGGTCTACCTCTATTCCCTTTCTAGAAATGATGTGCTGTAGAACCAAACCTTGTTCAACCATAAAATGACATTTCTCAAAATTGAGAACAAGGTTTGTTTCTATACATCTATTCAACACTTTATCCAGACTATCTAAACATGCATCAAAAGAGGATCCATACACAGTAAAGTCATTCATAAACACCTCTATGAAACTCTCAAGAAAGTTGCTAAAAATGCTAAGCATGCATCGCTGGAAGGTACCAGGGGCGTTGCACAGGCCAAAGGGCATCCTCCTATAGGCAAAAGTACCAAAGGGGCAGGTGAATGTGGTTTTCTCTTGATCCGCAGGAGTAATATTGATTTAGAAGTAACCAGAAAAACCATCAAGGAAGCAATAATGAGATTTACCTGCCAGGCGCTCTAGCATCTAATCAATGAATGGCAGGGGGAAATGATCTTTCCTGGTTGCTTGGTTAAGCCTCCTATAGTCAATGCAAACTCTCCAACTATTCTGCACTCTTGTGGGGATAAGCTTATCCCTCTCATTCTTCACCACAGTGAGGCCAGGTTTTTTGGGCACAACATGGATGGGGCTCACCCACTGACTGTCTGAAATAGGGTAGATGATCCCAACTTGTAAAAGCTTGGTCACCTCCTTCTTGATGACATCCATAATCACAGGGTTTTGCTGTCTTTGTGGCTGCCTAACTGGCTTTGCCCCATCCTCCAAAAGAATTCTATGCATGCATGTGGATGGGCTAATACCAGGTATGTCAGCCAAACTCCAACCAATGGCCTTCTTGTGCTTTCTCAGCACACCAAGCAACTTCTCCTCTTGCACAGTATCAAGGGAGGTGGAAATTATCACCGGCTTCTTCTCATCATCCTCTAAGTACACATACTTAGGTGATCTGGCAATTGTTTCAACTCAAGAGTGGGTGCCTGCAAGTCAGATTCATTTGTACTTCCTACAACGTGGTTAGTGCATTCTGACTCTAAAGAATTCACAGGTAAAGGCAAAACACCTATCTCATTAGAATCCAAATCAATATCCATGACAAATATATCATCAACATCATGAATATCACAATCATCATCAACATCCACAACAATATCAATATCATTTTCAAAACCTAATTCAAATTCAGATTCAATGCATGAATGTAGAGAAGATAGAAAATAGTGCTCTTTCTCATGCAAGGAATCAAACTCATCAACAACATATTTATCAATAATGTCATCCAACATGTCTATCTTAAAAACAGAGTGGTCCTTGACTGGAAACTTCATTGCATCAAGAATATTAAAATGAACAACAATATCAGCAATTTCCATGGATAAAGTTCCTGCATACACATCAATCTTGGTTCGGGCTGTTTTTAAGAATGGCTTGCCTAAGATAATGGGAGCGGATCCATGAGAGAATCCCTCCTCCATCTCCAAAACATAGAAGTCAGCAGGAAAAATCAATTCACCAACCCTAACCAAGACATCCTCTATGCAACCTGTGGGGTGTGTAACACTTATGTTAGCCAACTGAATAACTACACCCGTAAGTTGCATAGGACCAAGAGACAAAGATTTATAGATAGAAAAAGGCATCACATTAATAGAAGCACCTAAATCAAGCATGGCATTTTCAAATTTACTATTTCCAATCACACAAGGAATGCAAAATATATCTGGGTCCTTGCACTTTTCAGGGATGTGCGGGACCGACTTACCAATGAGTGCGGAAACATTCCTACCCATGCTGATCCTTTCATTACCTTTCATCTTCCTCTTGTGTGTGCACAAGTCCTTCAAGAATTTTGCATACCTTGGAATCTGTTTGATTGCATCAAGTAGAGGTATGTTCACTTCTACCTTCCTGAAGGTCTCCAATATCTCCTTGTCCACCTTTTCCATCTTTTTGCTAGGAATTGCCCTTGGAGGGAAAGGAAGAGGTATAGGTCGCTCAGGCAACGGAGGAGGCACACTGGTGGTGGTGGTGGAAGAAGAAGGTCCACCTAGAGGAGAAGAACCATCGGGAGAGGAAGAAGGTCCACCCACCTCAAATCTCCTGCTTGAACCAGTCTGGTCCTCTTTTCTTTGACAAGTAGCAGGTGTGGGTGTAGGTGTAGGAGTTGGCTCAGTGGGCACAACAATCTGCTTCCCAGATCTGAGGGTGATGGCACACACATTCCTTGGATTTTGCACAGTCTGGGATGGTAACTTGTCAGAATTTTGTGACTGTGTCTGGTTGAATTGTGTTGCCATCTGACCCATCTGAGTAGTAAGATTCTGAATAGAAGCTCTGGTTTCCTACTGAAACTGAGCTCTGGATTCCTGCTGAAATTGCATGTTTTGAATAGTCATCTGCTTCACCAACTCCTCCAAGGTAAGCTCAGAAGAAGAAATGGGAGGTTGAATAGCTGACTGGGCAGGAATCTCTTGCTACTGTTGCCTCTGATATCTCTGAACATGTGGAGGCACATATGGTTTGTTAGGACCTGCAACATTTTGGAAAAATGGTTGTTGCTGCTGTGGTTGCTGCTGCTGTTGTGCATTATTGTTCCATCTAAGATTTGGGTGATTCCTCCACCTTATGTTATACCTATTGCTGGACAAGTCATAACTTGGCTGTTGTGGCTGCCTGTTGGTTTGTATGTTTGCAGCATAGGCTGGAGATGCATCATGGCCAGTAGGTTGTTACAAAGTAGGGCAGTCATCTGTAAAGTGCTCATTGGAGAGGCATACACCACAATGTCGTGCAACAAATTTAGATGGAGATGCTGGTGTCTGACTTGAAGCCATCTGCGACACCAAACTCACAACGGAGTCAATCTTGCTTTCTAATTTCCTGTCATCAGATGATGAAGACTGGGTAACAATATCATGCACTCCCCTCACTACAATAGTATCACTCCTGGTGCCAAATAGCTGGGAGTTAGAAGCCATCTTCTCAATCAATTGCCTGGCTTCAGTATGAGTCGTAGCTCCTAGTGCTCCACCACTGGCAACATCAATCATACTCCTATCCAAGCTATTGAGACCTTCATAGAAATATTGGAGAAGGAGTTGCTCTGGTACCTGATGGTGAGGACAACTGTCACAAAGCTTCTTGAATCTCTCTCAATACTCATATAAGCTCTCTCCACCAAGCTGCCTAATCCCAGTGATGTCTTTTTTGATAGCTGTGGTTCGGGATGATGGGAAAAACTTTGCTAAGAAAAACCTCTTCATATCATCCCAACTGGTGATGGCTCTAGGCGCTAAGCAGTACATCTACTCCCTTGCTGCATCCTCTAATGAATAAGGAAATGTCCTTAAGAAGACTTGATCCTCAGGAACATCTTGAGGCCTCAGGGATGAACACACATAGTGGAAATCTTTCAGATGCTTATGCGGACACTCACCTGCAAGGCCATGAAACTTGGGCAACAAATGGATCAGTCCAGTCTTGAGAACAAATGGTACGTCCTCATCAGGATATTGGATACACAAGCTTTCATAACTGAAATCAGGTGCAGCCATCTCCCAAAAAGTCCTCTCGCGAGGTGGAGGTTGTGCCATATTGTTCTCAGTGCGAAAAACAACAGAATCAGAATCAAATGCAGATGCAACAGATGCAGTAGATGCAGTATGCACAAAGTATTCAATAGTGGATTCAGATTCAACAGTAGGATGCACAGTATCTAATGGAACAGACTCAAAAACAGACTCTAAAGACAAATTCCTAGAATGCCTAACTAACCTATGAAAAGTCTTATCAATCTCAGGATCAAAGGGTGGTATGAATCCAGGATTTCCTCTAGTCATGCACTATATCACAACACCCTATGATCATGAAACAATAGCACAAAAATTCAAAACACAGAAAACAACACAAGACACAGACACAAGACTCAAAATTGAACCGTTGGTCCCCGGCAACGGCGCCAAAATTTGATGGGCTGTCGCAGCCCATACAAATTTGATTGCATATAAGAAATGCAGTATAGTTAGGGAATGACCCCTAGGTCGTCTCTCAAGGACCAATCTTGTGGTTCGAGAATCGAGTCAAACACGAAGTGGGGGGGGGGGGGGGTTG
>NW_014542217.1:110773-112773 GCF_000741045.1 Vigna radiata var. radiata
GGGGGGGGGGGGGTTTGAAGGTGTTTGAGACGAGAATTAAATTCAATTAAAATGCACAGAAATTAAATGCAACCGAATAAAATAGAAAACATTAAAATAAAATAAAATACTAAACCCAACATTGCAACAAAAAATTATCTAAACACAATTAAAACTATTAAAATCCAACACTTAATTAAAGAGATGAAAAACAACTCAAAATACAATGCAACATATTTTAAAACACAAGAAATAATCAGCACAATTTTATTCTACCATTCATGTGACTAAATGCTTTTACCAAAAGGAAATTAAATTTGCAATGCCTCAAAAAAATAAGCTGCAGCCGTGACCTCTTTCACATGGAGCTTCCAGCACGTCATTCTCATCCTCATCATTGAGGACCGTGCCCTTTTCTTTTCCTTGCAATTGAATAAAGCTTTTCCTCCCATCAAACAAATATGTCGCTGCTTTCAATGCTTTCAACGTGTGCTTCCCTTCTCTGAATCCGTGAGCCAACCTTCCAATGAATTAAATTCTCCTCATGCCAAATTAAATGTCCCATCCTACCGTGTCAGCTATTAAATTCTCCAAAGGTATATGCATTCCTTCTTTTCTCTTAAAGTGAAATAAAAGTTCCATACTAATCAATCACCATGTGCTTTATATACATCCACGTAGCAACTACTTTCTTTCTTCAATTAAATAAAATTTTTCTCCATTGTGCTTCCCAAGATGGCTACAGCAGCTCACCATTGCTGGACATCAACAGACCCCACTCTAAAATTTTTATAAAAACCTTCCCTCACCTAAATGAGGTCAGCGTATATGGAGAGAAGAAAAGGGATTTGAAGCTTGACTTTCTTCTAGCAATGAGCACACCTACACCTAATTAAACCATCACTTCAATGAAAAAGTGGAGAGAAACCTCTTTTCAGCAATTGCCTCCCATCTAATCACTTTCATTCTTCAAATTCCAAAAACATTAATCACGGTACTTTTGCAATCAATAAGAAAAGAGAAGACATCACTTCCAATGCATCATTTCCATTCCAGCAAAGAAGTAATATAAGGCTTCAAACAAAAGTGCATAAAAAGAAAAATCAAAAGTCAAAATATTTCATTCCTTCAACCATTGAAAAAAAACGTGAACAACCATAGCCATTGCTCTCTCTCGGGAACGTTCTATACCAAAATGAAAGAGAAAAATTGTTTTTAAGTCACTGGCGGCTATAGCCCCCTAAGGCCGTGAGATGTGGTCTCTAAAATTAGGGTGGGGTCCACCCAAACCCTAAAGCCATGTCATCTCCCTTTACAATTGGGCCTAGTCTAACACTACCAAAAATTGGCCCAAAAATACAAAACTTAGTTTAAAAAAAAAAAACCTAATCTACTAAATTAAAATTTGACTAATCCTAAAGTGTCTTTATGAAGAGTCTTCACTTAATTGGTGCCCTTCCAAAAGTCTCACAGTGTGATTCCAAAATTTCCCTGAAAAATAAAAATAGGAATAATTAAGCTCAATTAATTCAAATTAATTAAAATCAGAATTATTGGTCTAATTAAGTCCAAATGATGAAAATGACACAATAACTAAGAATTAAGCACAATTTATCAACACAATTCAGTGCGAAAAACTAAGTGAATGGTATAAAATATCGACTCATCAATCATATTGTCATGCAAACTTTCTTGGTCTACCCTTAACCCAATCCCTTGGTGAAAAAAGCCTATTACTAATTACCGGCTTGCTATCCCTAGCCTCCCCTAGCAATTAATAATGCATGATAAATGGAAGCAAAATACAATTGATCGTCCTACCCCTATCCCTAGGCAGTATTAACATAATCAAGGAATTCAACACCAGTTCATGACATTACTGTACATCCCCGTATCAATAAAGACAAACAACATTTACCGAATGAGTTAAACGATAAAAGCATTAAGCAAAGGTGAAGAACCCAACAATTGATAAATCAAGCATATGCAAGCATATAAAATAAACAAGAATTTGGATATAT
>NW_014542217.1:112898-120484 GCF_000741045.1 Vigna radiata var. radiata
TTTGGATATATGAGAGTTTCAAAAGATTACATTGTTCCCCAATAACCTAGGGTTTAGTTCACCATAATCATGGTGAAACTAGATGAAATATGATGAAAGAATGGAAGAAATAACCCTAAACTTGGTAGATTGGAGCCTAAGCATCCAAGGAACCTCCTCCAAGGTGTGTGGAATAGCTCTGGACGTTTCTCTCTGCCAAAAGAATGTGTTTTGATTCGCACTAGGGCTATATATAAGCCCAAAAAGATAGCAGAAAGATTACAGAATCTAGCTAATAAAAACAGACCACCGCCTAGGCGCTTAAGTTCACCGCTCAGTGGTTTCCCTCTAGCTGCTTTGATTGCTCAGCAGTCAGTTTTGCCGCTGAGCGGTTTTCCCTTGATCGCTCTGGACGCTCAGCGGTCCATTCTGGTGCTCAGGGGTTCACTTGACCCTTCTTTTCAGCCTTTTTCCTCTTCTTTCACGGGTCTAAGTCCAGCTTACTTCACTTCCATCTTCAATTCACCTTAAAACCCTGCAAAACAATGTAAAAACAAGCATAATATCTCTAAAACCACCTTTTGACTCTCACAAGACTCAGCTAAGTGTTTTGCTTGATTTTAAGCTCATTTTAAGCCATAAAGGGTGTATTTTAATATCAAATTTAAGTATGAAAATAACGGTTTTTAGACCGTTATCACAACCCCAAACTTAGAACTTTGCTTGTCCTCAAGCAAACAAGACAAAACTTGGCTTTCCACTTTTTAATCAAATACTTCACACTTTTCAAAATTCCTTTTTCTCACAACAAGTTATTATACAATTCATATTTTCAGTGGAATCCTATAAAGATGCATGCATTCTTTCAATCCAATTTAGTTCACATAATCAATCTTTTTCCAACAGATGTTTCGTTAATGAATGATCAATCAACTAAGCATAGTTGTAAACATGGATTTAACAATTTTCACCAAGCAAGTGTTTCACTCAATATCTCAAGTGTTTAGGAGGTCACTCTACTCTCTACTATTCACATGTCACATAAAACAATATTGTCATTCATCTAAAACAATCAAAATCTACACATGCAAATGTCATCACAAGGACTTTTTCCAAGGCTAGTAATGTGGCTGGGCTATCAAGAAAAATTGGTTTTTCTAGAATACAAAATCCTTGAGTTAAGAGAGTTTAAATCATCATTCAAAGTTCAAGCATACTCTCTTTTTAACCAATCTCACTCATTCCCAATTTCTTCCCTTTTTCCTTTTACATTGAGTTCACTTTATCTACTTTTTCTCTTTTCTTCTTTTCTTTTCTTTCTCAAGCATTTTTCTTTTTCATCTTTTGAACTCAAGGTTTTTCTTTTTCTTTTGCCTTTCACTTTCCCCAACTCAAGGTAAATCAATTCAACAAGGGTTTTCATACTGTTTAAGGGCAAGGTTCAAAAAGGATATATCATTTAAAATTCTTTGGGTGAAAATTTGGCTAAGGGCTTTCCAAGCATGGCCTTGATCATATGACATACACATGCAATTCAATCAATTATCAAGATTAAGTCAATATCATTCATGATTTCCTGTGAACAATGCACACGTCAATGAAAACTCTGAAGCTCAATACCTCACACAAATGCTTTCTCACTTCTCATTCATGAATCCTGCTTAGCATCACAATCACAATCATAATCACTTACTCATCTGTTCACATAATTAGTGAAACATTAACCTGGATATCAACATTCACACATTCTCAATCATCATCCACAATCAATCATCAATAGTAAATAACTCATCATGCAATAAAATTGAACCATCATCAGAATCAGTGTACAAGCCAAGCATAGACACAAGAATAAAACCTATACTACTAATTCAAAGTACAAGAGAAAAAGAAAAATCCCTGTCCAAATGCTGGCATCCATCAGTAGATGCCCTCAGCCTAAATCCTCATCTGAATCATACTCATCCTCATCCTGGGCATCCTCAAAGTCCTCATCCTCCTGGTCATCATCCTATCCACCTGAGGCTCCAGCTGCTCTAGACCCACTGCCTTGTGCCTGCCCTTAAGGCCAAGCCATCACACTATGGAACTTGTCCATAGTCCACCTGTGCATTGGTGGCTGATCATATAGTCCTACAATAATCTCGGCAGTGGCCACCTGCCCTCTACGAAGGGACTCCATCCTTGCCTCCATCATGGACATATACATGTCCCTCATCTGGAAAGGATCAAGCTGTTGCGCCGGTGCATCAACAGGCTCATCCTCCTACTACGCTGCTGCCCTCCTAGGACGTCTCCTAGGAACTGCTCCAGCTGGCTCATCACCTCCATAGTACTGACGATAATAGGAGGCATCAATAGCTCTCCTCGGCCTCTCATAGGGTGGAACTGTAGTGTCCACTCCTACCTGCTGGCACAAGTATGTAATTAGGGACGGATGTCCCAGTGGTGTCCTGTTGCTTACAGTGTTGGCGCAACTCAGAATTTCGCTGGTAATAATCTTACCAACGTTTACATCCATCTGCCTCAGCATAAAATAGATGACCAGAATCCGATGTAGTGTGATGTCAGAAACATGAGAGCTTGGCTGGATGTTGGCATGAGTAAATGCCATCCAGTACTTGGCTAGGGGAGCCAAATCTGCCCTAAGGATGTTAACTGGTGCTCCATTAGGGTTTCTCTAAAAATGCCTCCCAGGGATACACATCACTCTTTCAATATCTTCATAATCCCTGGCCTCCCCTAGTATAGCAACATTCCTGCACTGTTCTCCTGGCCACTCAGTTCCTAAGAAGGCATTAATTGTGTCGGGGTCATAGCTGATCAAATGCCCCCTCACATAACTCATGTATCTCCCAGCTGATATTCCTCCGCTGGGTAAGGCGTTGGCATAGAACTCCTTCATCAACTCAATGTTGGCTGGTGCTGGATATGTAGTCAGTCTCTCCCAACCTCGCCTTTCAATCTCCAAACCAAATTCTGGAGCTAAGTCAGGGATGTACATGACCTTCCTCTCCATTAGCAAACGCCTCTCCTGGACAGTAGTATAATGCTCTTCATGCTTCCTTGAAAGGAACCTGGAAGAATAGAATCTCCTAGGTCTCTCTGGCTTCTTCCTTTTGTTGTAGCTTTAACTCTTCTCGAGGTAGACATTCTTGTATCAAATAAATTCAAAAATATTCACAGAAACATCATTAGAGGTTAGTACATCATCAATTTTATAACTCAGATCACACATAATCCAGTTTTGAGGGAAAACAGGGCCCCTCAGCATCCAAACATCCAAAATTGAAATCATTTAGGCAAATCTGCTGCAGACCGCTCAACGTCCATGAAGACTGCCCAGGCGGTTTGCCTCCAGCCGCACCACCGCTTAGCGCCAAAACAGACCGCTCAGCAGTGGCGGCTAGGTTTTTCCAAAAACTCTTCCTAAATGGTCCTAATCTCCACTCTTTTGCTAATTTCATCAATCCAAACCAAAATCATGCAATTCAATCGGTTTAAACAGTTCCTATTTCATCAATTCATGCATAGAAATCAAAAGCCCCAATTTATCATGTTCCTAAGCATGTTCATCAACAAATCCCAAAATAGAAACCCTAAACATGAATTTGCATACTTACTTGAGTGGAGATTTTGAATGCTTGCAGAATATTTGTCCAATTGATGATGAATGTCCTCTCCAATGCAAAACCCTCAACCAAAAACTCCAAACTTTGACTCAACAATGGTAGAAAAATAAATTTTTAGTGAGTGGGTGATGACAAAGTGAGGAAATCTTTCTAAAACACTCTTGAAAGTGAAAGTAGAGTGCTAGGGCTTAAGGAGACCGCTCAGGCGAAATGCAAAGAAGAGTTTCAAAGTGAAGAACTTCAAAAACCGCTCAGCTTTTAAGAAAAGCCGAGACTCATCGCGCTGCAACCGCTCAGCGGTAAAATTGACTACTCAACGATCTACTGTAAATTTCACTTCTTCTTCGTTGCTTTCTTTTGAGTACTCTTACCTTATTGCATTCAGTTTCAACCTTCAATTCTTCAATTATATGCCTTTCCCCTCTCAAATGCAACAATTAAACATGCAATGCACTTAACACAAGATTAAAAACAATACAATCAACTGGGTTGCCTCCCAGGTAGTGCTTGTTTAACGTCTCGAGCCTGACCCAAACCTACTTAGCACTCATCAGTAAGTGCTTATCCTACCAACACCCTTCAGTAGGTGTACATACCTTGTATCCTTCAGTGGATACATAAAAGTTTTAGCATCCCTCAGTAGATGCTATCCAAAAAGTGTTCAAAAGTTCAATAAATTACATGTCCAAAATTAAATAAAACTAAAACTACAAATGTTTTATACAAGGTGGGATTAAATATAATCAAGTCATTCCATCCCGGTTGGGGTCTTCGTCTACCCAACTCATCAGTTGCCTTCTATCCACTCTTTTGATGGCTTTAGTATATGGTCTCCTGATCTCCACTTTGCCATCTTCTTTGATCTTATTGACAATCCACTTCCGATTTTTAAATCTTACCTGTGATCCTCTTGGAAGTGATGTATCTTCAGAGTGGATTCTTTCTCCTTTATCAACCTCCTCCTCTTCAGGTACTTGTAAAATATTACAACTGTTAGAATTGGTACCTGTTGTGCTATCATATGGTGCAGCTTCCCTTTTGGACTTTCTATGTTTGGGCCTTTTCTTCACTCTAACATTGCTTCCTTTAGAGCCAATTTGTAGAAGTACATTTTCTTTATCCCTCATCATGATTCTCCCATCATGGACACTAATCAATATCTTCGAAGTAGCCATGAAAGGTCTTCCAAGAATCACTGGAATCCTTTCCTCATCTTCCATGCCCATGACTATAAAGTCCACTAAAAATTCCAATTGCTCCACATGAACAACCACATTTTCCACCATACCAAGTGGCTTTTTAATGGAACCATCTGCTACCGTCACAGTGAGATTAGACGGTTTTAATGTTAGCCCCCCAATTTTTGTCAAGAAACGCATGCGCATCATATTAATGCTAGATCCAGAGTCTATCATTGCTCCTCCTACATCAAAACCATTCACAATACATGCAAGATGCAAACAACCTGGTTCTTTTACCTTAGGCGGATAATTCCTCTTTGGAGGTTGAATATCAAATTCCTGCTCATCATCATCTTCTTCCACATCTATCATATCTCCAAGATAATATTTCATCCTTGCAGGAATCTGTTTAATTACCGAAGGCACTATAATCACTTGGTTATAAACTTCTTTGTTCTTCCTGTTGTGACTAACTCTTGCTTCCTCTTCTTCCTCACCTTCACTGTTGCTTATCTCAATGACCTCTTTTTCCCCTTCTTCATCACTGCTTCCAATCTCTACAACTTCCCTTTCAACCTTTCTTTTACTCCTTGTTACCACAGCTTTGCATTATTCTTTGGGGTTAACATCAGTGTTAGCCATAAACTGGTTCTTTTCAGTGGTTTCTACTGTTTTTGACAGCTGCCCAATTTGCATCTCTAGTGATCTGAAACTAGCTTGGTCACTTGCACGATTGGACTCATAAACTTTCAAGAATTTTTCAAATCTATCGTTTAGATCTTTGACAAACTCTGTCAGATGTGTAACCTGCTGCCACATAGGTGAAGGTTGCTACTGCCTGAAGCCTCCTGTTTGCCCTGATGGGTTATTCTTTGTTGACCAATACTCGAATGATTCTTCCAACCTTGGCTAGGATTGCCTTGGTTGAAATTCCATTGCCTGTACTGGAATTGATTCCCCATGTAATTAGCTTCCTGTTGCATCTCCTCAGGTATAGCACATTGACCATTGATATGGTCACCACCACAGAAATCACATAATTGTTGTGTTTGGGAGACATTGCGAATCTCCTTTGGAAGTTGTGAGAGGATCTTTGTCAATGTATCTAGCTTTTGGGTCAAAATATGATTTTGAGCTAGCATTGCATCATCAGCAGGTAAGTGCAAGACTCCTCTCTTTTGTGTAGGTGTGCCCCTTTCACTGTACGCTTCTTGTCCATTAGCTGTCATACTCTCTATCAAGTCATAGGCCTCATCCTCAGTCTTCTGTTTGATATCACTTCCAGCTAAGGCATCCAACATCATCTTAGACTGCATGTTCAGTCCATCAAGGTAAGCAAGAACAAGAGTTGTCTTGTCAAACCCGTGAACTGGTGTCTTCCTGAGTAGGCCTTTGAATCTCTCCCATGCTTGACTTAAAGTTTCTTCCATGCCTTGCTTGAATGATGAGATCTCCAATCTTCCCTAAGTAATTTAGACTGTGGAAAATATTTGTAGACGAAATTTGTAGCCACAGTCTCCCATGTAGTAAATGTCCCTTCAGGGAAGGAATTAAGTCATGTCTTAGCATTGCCTCCCAATGAGAACGGGAACAAGCTAAGCCTCACTCTATCATCTGATACACCTGCCATCTTTACTGTATTGCAGATTTCACTAAACGCTGTCAAATGGTCATAGGGGTTCTCATTTGACAGACCGTGAAACTGGTTGCTTTGCACCAGGTGTATAAGTGTTGGGTTCATCACCATGTTGGTCGTTTGATCCGTAGGCACAACTATGCTGTTAAAATGGAAAGGGCCAACAACATTAGATTGGTCTACAAGAGTGCGTCTTGGGTGAGTTCGTTTAGCCATCTCCTTTACTTTTCTAACTGGTGAAGATGATAGTAATCTGTCAGAGGAAGGAAACAAATCCCTAGATGGGCGTCTAACTCTCCTTCTTCCCCTTGTCTCGCTTAAGCCTTCAAGAAGAGGTTGCGTATTTTTCTTGCTCCTAGTATGTCTAAGCTCCTGCTGCATACACAAGAAACACAAACCCTGGTAGCACTTTTATATATAAAAAAAATAAAAAATAAAAAAATAAAAAGATAAAATATATACAATCAAGTCAAACTTAATCAGTTTACACTACTAGATAAGTTAAACCACGAGTCCCTGGCAACGGCACCAAAAACTTGTTAAGTCCCTGGTAAGTGTACCAGATCGTTATCAAGTAATATAAATGGGTAAGTCCAAGTATCGTTTCCCAAAGGACTCTTAGGCCTTACTTTTCATGTAAACCAACCGCGTTAGACTTATGAAAAGAATTAAATTTAGGTGTGAATGCAAACAACAAAAATAAACATGCAAATGCAATGATTCAATTGGCTAAAGAAACTATGGATGAATGGAGTTGTTGGGGCTTATAATTTCATCTTATCCACCCTCATATATCTCCTATTCTTATTTAATTAGCTTATTTATTATATTGTCATGCAAACTTTCTTAGTCTACCCTTAACCCAATCACTTGGTGAAAAGAGCCTATTACTAATTACTGGCTTGTTATCCCTAGCCTCCCCTAGTAATTAATAATGCATGATAAACGGAAGCAAAATACAATTGATCGTCCTACCCTTATCCCTAGGCGGTATTAGCATAATCAACGAATTCAACACCAGTTCATGACATTACTATACGTCCCCGTATTGATAAAGACAAATAACATTTACCGAATGACTTAAACGATAAAAGCATTAAGCAAAGGTGAAGAACCCAACAATTGATAAATCAAGCATATGCAAGCATATAAAATAAA
>NW_014542217.1:120609-169774 GCF_000741045.1 Vigna radiata var. radiata
TTTGGATATATGAGAGTTTCAAAAGATTACATTGTTCCCCAATAACCTAGGGTTTAGTTCACCATAATCATGGTGAAACTAGATGAAATATGATGGAAGAATGGAAGAAATAACCCTAAACTTGATTGGAGCCTAAGCATCCAAGGAACCTTCTCCAAGGTGTGTGGAATAGCTCTGGACATTTCTTTCTGCCAAAAGAATGTGTTTTGATTCACACTAGGGCTATATATAAGCCCAAAAGGATAACAGAAAGATTACAGAACCTAGCTAATAAAAACAGACAACTGCCAGGCGCCTAAGTTCACCGCTCAGCGGTTTCCCTGTAGCCGCTTGGACTGCTCAACGGTCAGTTTTACCATTGAGCGGTTTCCCTCTAATCGTTCTGGATGCTCAGCGGTCCATTCTGGCGCTCAGCGGCTCACTTGACCTTTCTTTTCAGCCTTTTTCCTCTTCTTTCACAGGTCTAAGTCCACCTTACTTCATTTCTATCTTCAATTCACCTTTAAACCTTGCAAAATAATGTAAGAACAAGAATAATATCTCTAAAACCAACTTTTGACTCTCACATGACTCAACTAAGTGTTTTACTTGATTTTAAGCTCATTCTAAGTCATAAATGGTGTGTTTTAATATCAAATTCAAGTATGAAAATAACGGTTTTTAGACCGTTATCACTGATCGTAATCAAAATCTTGTATATGCTGAGGGTGCTTCTATTAACAGACCACCACTTTTTACTGGTGATAATTATGCGTTCTGGAAAGTCAGAATGGAAATTTTTATGGGGTCTGTTGACAAAGGTATCTCGGAAGCAGTTCAAAATGGTACTTTTATTCCTAAAAGTACAGTTGATGGTGTAGAGGTAGAAAAACCATATTTTAACTGGACTGCTAAAGAAAATATACGAGCTCAATTTGATATTAAAGCTCGTAACATTATTTCATTTGTTGTTGTACTTAATCAATTTTATAGAATTTCAATTTGTAAGACAGCACAGGAAATGTGGGAAGTCCTTAGAGTCACACATGAGGGTACAGAGGATGTGAAACGCGCAAGGAAACATACTCTCATCTAGGAGTATGAGATGTTCATAATGCAACTTGGAGAAACTATATCTGATGTCCAAAAGGGTTTCACTCACATAGTGAACCACTTGACTGGTTTGGGTAAGACCTTTGATACTGATGAATTAAATGTCAAAATTTTGAAATCATTGGACAGGTGTTGGCAACCAAAGGTGACTGCCATTTCGGAGTCACAAAACCTTTCTCAAATGAAGATGCCAATTCTGTTTGGAAAACTTCGTGAGCATGAGCTTGAACTGAAAAGATTAACTGTTGAAGAAGATGAAGGGAAAAGGAAGACACTTGCCTTCAAATCCGAGATCTCAAAAGGCAAGAGTTCAAAAAGGTTTGAAGATGATTATTCTGATGATGAGGAAAACATGAGGCTCATGGTAAAGAAATTTGCTAAATTTATGAAAGCAAAAGGTAAAGAAAAATTTCGTAAAGAAAGGAGAGAAAATCAAGAATCTCCTTCAAGTGTTAAATGCTACGAATGTAGAGAGAGAGGACATATGAAAATTGAATGTCCAAAGAGCAAGAAAAGTGAAGAAAAGAAGGAAAGAAAATTCTAAAGAAAAATAAAGCTTACATAGCTTGGGAAGATAATGCATCTAGCTCAACAAGCTCCAGTGATTCAGATGAAGAAGCAAACATATGTCTAATGGTTGACTCAGAAGATACTGGAAGTCAAGTAAGTGATTCCAGCTTTGAATCTAGTGAATTAGACTTGTAAAAAGCATGATAAACAGAAGCAAAAACAATTGATCGTCCTACTCCCCTATCCCTAGGTGGTATTGCTTAATCAAGGAATTTCCCACCAGTGCATGACAGTACCGTACGTTCCCATATCAATAAAGACAAAAAAAAATTATCGAATGAGTTAAACGATAAAAGCATTAAGCACAGATGAGAAACCCAACAATTGATAATCAAAGCATAGGACAAGCATATAAATGAATAAGAGTTTCAATAACAGAGAGTTTCAAAAGATTACATTGTTCCCCAACAACAAAAGGTTTTAGTTCACCATTGTCATGGTGAAACTAGATGAAAAATAATGGAAGAATGGAAAAACAAACCCTAGATTGGATAAAAAGGAGCCTAAGCATCCAAGAGATCTTCTCCAAGGAGTGAAAACTAGGTTTGGTCGCCCCTTTCTGTCAAAAGAATCCATCTGAAGTCGCACTAAGGTTATTTATAGTTGAGGAGTGTCACAAAATTTAGGCCCAAGCCCAGCAGACAACCGCTCGGCGTCACATTTTGGTGCCCGGCGGTTTCCCCATAATCGTGCCACCGCCCGAGGGTGAGTTGTACTGCCCGGCGGTTTTGCCTCTGATCGCAAAACCGCTTGGCTTCCCTGCCTAGGTGCCAAACAGTGGCTTCTCCTCGCATTTGGCCGCCCAGCGTTGGATTTTGGCGTTGGGTGGTTCCTAGACTCTTCTTTTCTTTATGTTTCTTTTTCTTTCTTGAGTCTAAGACCTTCCATCTTCAATCGCAAAAACGCTGCAAAACAATGCAAAACAAGCATAATATCTCTAAAAGCAACTTTTGACTCTCAACCGACTCAACTTACGTGTTTTGCTTGATCTAAGCTCATTCTAAGCCTTAAAGGGTTTATTTTGATCTCAAATGAAGCATGAAAATAACTGTTTTTCAACCGTTATCAGCCATCCTAAACAATAGACCAACCATAGGCAACTGCTTGTTGGTGGGTTTAAAGTTGAAGAGAGGATGATCCACTACATAATTGTGTGGATATTGTGTCCAAGAGCCACCAACCATGCTCAATGCTCTGAGCAGGATTTGCTGCTTCTGTATGGGATCTTAAATCACATATGTATTGATTAGCCTGCTCTTATTACTGACACCATGGTAATAGCTAAGAAATATCATTCCTATCATTTTCCTTATGCTCTTCTCATCTCTAGAATCCTATAATACAAAGGAGTTAATGTGGAAGGCGAACTCGTTCAAACTATTCAAGCTATTGGTTCTGAAATTGGAGAAACCATTTTTCACCAAATGGGATTTATTACTCGAGGAAATGCAATTGTGCATAAAGATGATAATCATTCCAATGCTGATGTAGAAGAAGACATGGATGCTCATATGGCAGACCCAGTTACTGTTGCTGCTCCTTCTGATGCTGATCCATCTAACATGCCTTCATCCTCCTCACTTACCTTGGAAGAACACTTTGCTAGATTATCTACATAATTAGAGGATATGAGTCTAACACAGAAAACTCACTTTGAAGAAATTTATGAGTGGCAGCAAGCTCATGACGAATACATGGTTAATCAATTTCTTGATCTTGATGTTTGCCTAACCAACATTGAAACTCACCTAAACATTCAACCACCTGAGAGATCCCCTAGCCTTGATTGTTGATGCTTCAATGTTTTGTTGCTAGTATGTTTCTCTTTATGATGCTAATGTACTCCTTTCCTTTATGAATAAAATGATCTTTTATTTTTCATAACATACATTGTTTAAATGAAGGCGAGATCATATTAAGAGGTAGCTTTTTTACATTGATGATCAAAAAGGGGGAGAAGTATAATAAAAGAGGAGAAGTATAATACAAGTTGATACAAGTATTACTAACTCTGTTATTGTCTGTTAGCTTTGTATGTTTTGCAGGAAGGCCAAAGTTGCTTTCAAAACTCGAATTTTTGATCATCATAAAAAAAGGGGAGATTGTTACCAATGACGAGCATTGGTAAATCTTGAAGTAAATTGTTTTGATGATGCTACAAGAAGTTTAACCTAAAGAAATCATTAGAGAATCTATTTAAAAGCACTTTGTAGAAAATAAATGTAGTAGGAATGTCCTTAAAATATGTAACACTTATATTTTAGATAATGTACTGAAATAATCGATTATTTGAAGCAATAATCGATTATCATGAGAATTTCAGGAATAATCGATTATCACTCCAAATAATCGATTATCACAAGTCTAGTTTTGAAAAGTTGCCTAAGTTGTTTTGAAAAACCTGTAACGGACTTGAATAATCGATTATCACTTACAATAATCGATTATTATTGGTAGTTGGGACTTGACCTTTGATATTCAGACTGGCTGGTTATATATTGGACTTCTGTGAACTTCAGAAGTAACGTTGTTGAACAGAAAGTGTTTTGGAGAATATTGTTTGTCAGAGGAAGTTCTCAAAAGCTTTTGTTCAGTTCCTTTGCTTAGTCTCGTGAATAGGAGAATCTCGCGTTTCGTGTGTCGATAGTCGGAGCGGTTCTCTTCGTGTTAGCAAGGTGCTCTGCCTGGTCTCGTGAATAGGAGAAGCTCACGTTTCGTGAGTCGATAGTCGGAGCGGTTCTCTTCGAGTTGGTAGAGTGTTCATCTTTCGGTTCATTCGTCGAAGGAAGGTTTAATCATATTTTTATTCATTACTGTTGTAATCTGTAAAATTGTTTTTAGTGAAACTGTTAATCACTTTTTATAGTGATTAACGATTGGACGTAGATTCTTTTGAATTGAACCAGTACAAAAATTACTTGTGTGATTTTTCTACTCCCTACACTCTTTATTTTTATTTGCACATCAACTGTTCGATAAATTTTCTCTTAGAAAATTTATTTCTGAAAACTGACCATTTTAATAAAAAAAAAAGTAACCGAACACGCTTTCTGCTACTTTAAGTTTTATTTCGCTGCGTTATACTCTCTGGCTGATACCAACAAACAATTATTAGGTTGAATGATTCATGCTTTTGAGAAATTTGTTATAAGGTAATATAATAGTATTCTTGAAGGATTTTTGTTAATTCCCTTTATTATCAATTTTATTTTAGTCCCTTGTTGTTGTGTTAGTCTTTCTTTTTTAGCCTTCTTTGTCTACCCAACTTTATCGTGCACAGTTTGAAGGTTTGCTTTTGTTGTGGCCATAATCTCTTAAATTTCCTTAGAACACAAGGAGAATGAGGTGTAAAAGGCAAGACACACACACACACATACACACACAAACACACACGCACACACATACACACACACACAGATATATATATATATATATATATATATATATATATATATATATTCTTATGAATATGATTTACTTCTTAATCGAAGGTAACCCCTGTTTAGTTGTATACGATTATGGAACCTCCAAGAATATTATGAGCCAAAGGTTGGTGGAGAAACTCCACTTACCAACAAGCTCTCATTCGAATAAAGCATAAATCAGATTCACTACGGGGTACTGTGTGCAAGAAGTATTATGTGATGTTGCCCCTATGGACTCTTGTCATATTATTTTAGGATGGTCATGGCTTCGTTTTGAAACATTCAATTTCAATGAATGCTCGCTTTATGTGAGGCATGAGGGACATAAAATGAAGTTGAAGTTTATGACATCAAGACAGGTCATGAAGGACCAACTTATGTTGTAGGAGAAAATAGAATAAGAAAAATATAAAAGAAGTAATTAAGAGTGAAGAATGAGAGAAATAGAAAGAGAAAATGAAGAAAAAGAGAATCAAAGCATGGAAAATTTATTCATTAATGATTTTTCTTTTACAGGAGCAAAAGGATGGACATTTGAATGAAATACACCAACTCTCATGCTTGAAAAGGAAGATTGTTCGTTGTGCTTCATTATGCATCCAATTTGTTGAGATTGTTGATAGGGGAGCACAGGTTTAGCTGAACCCACAATCTTAGATATCTGTGTTTTTTATGATGATAACACACAATTAATAATAACACATGTGTACGTACTATGTTACATATGTTATATGCTTGTGCTTACTGTGTTGTATTTGTACAAGCATATCTTTGAACACGTTGTGTTGATTATTGCATACCACTATGTTTGATATGTTATTTTATCTAAGTATGCATTATATGAGGTTTTGGAAATGAAAAACCACAAGCACTATGTGTGAACTTTAAAGTGTGGCAAAACAATAATTTTAAGTCGACTACATTATTGGGTAAATTGATTAAAACTCTTATGTTTGCACAAATATTTTTCAAGTGTGTTGTAAGGTATTTTGAGAAGAAAAGTTTTCAAAATCTACTTAATCGGTTGCACGTTTCTTGTATTTGACTAAGTTAGTTATTGATTTGAAAACTATTTTAATGCTTGACATAACTGTCACAACAGTCATATTTTTTAATATGTTAACCAAGCATTTATTACAAATCAATTACGTTAATTGTGCTTTCAATTAATGTATTTGCCTGTTATTATTCTGTTATAAGTGTGGAATGTACTCGACTAGATTAATAGCCTAATCGATTAAAACGTGTCTGATTTGTGTTGTACTATATATTGGCGCCTAACTTGATTTCTGGAAGAAGAATTGATCTTTACACTTTCATATCTTTTCAGTGTGCGCTTTGATATCTTACAAAATAGAGAAAAACTCCAAGAACCAAGAACTACCATGGTGATTAAAGTCTTGAAGGTTACTTGAATAACAAGGTTGATTGTTTTGGAAACGTTTGATCGTTCTGCAAAAAAAAGTGCTTTCTGCATGATTAGGAAAAGCTTAGAGTTGTTGGTATTCCCTGTGATGTATATAGGAAGAAGGATGAGGTTCTTGACTTTGAGGGTGTCTCAAAGGGGTTGACAGCAGAAGGGGATTGTTCTTACTGCGTGTCTGTTTTTGTATTGCCTATATTAGATTAATGGGTTAGAGAGGTGTTTTACATTTTAACGTGAGGTCGCTGTAAAAACCTTGGTGTAAAAACTTAAATCTCTATAGTGCATTGTCTTGTGTTTTTCCATCTATCATTTGTTCTGACAGTAAACTGTGACGATTTTCAAAGTTAAACTCCATCTAATTCAGTTGTCCATAAAATACATACATACATATATATATATATATATATATATATATATATATATATATATATATATATATATATATATATATATATATATATATATATTCAAATTAAAGCTCTTTGAGTCTAGTTTCTAACAAAAAAATAATTTCATTTAGTTATAAAAAAAGTTATGAGTAAAACACTTAGCAAAGGTTGGAGCTTTCAGAATGTTGTCATCAGCATTTTTCAGGTTCGATTTTTGGTAGTTTTGCCTACTATTTTGTCTTCTAAATGCTCATAAATGTGTTGGATACCATGTTCTTGGTTTTTATTGAATCTTTATTCATCTTTTGGTTTGGTCATTTTGATTTTTAACCTATCTATGTTTTCTAGAGTCTTGTCTAGTCCTTTATATGTCATTACTTCTTAGTTCAACTTTGAAAATAACAAAAATATGTGTTCAAGTGTGTTTTCCGAAAACTATTTTATATGTATGCCTTTGAGTGCTTTTACGTTACATATTTAAGTTCATATTTGTTATTAGATCATCAACAAGTTCCTAAAGTTAGGTTTCCTTTATGTCATTTTTTAGTTTCATGTTGTATTTTTATTCTAGTAGGATTTTTACCATATGGTAATGCTGTGAACCTTTGAACTTCTATAAGCATTTTCAAAATAAGATTTGGGTGAATAGTAGTGTGTTTTATGTGCTCGAAAAGCAAAAGAAAAGAAGAGACAAAAGGCACAAAAAGAAAAAGTAGACAAAAAGTACAAAAAGCAAACGTAAAAAGCATTTTCATGTACCTACTACTACTAACTTTTGGTGTGCACTCTCATGTTGATTTGATGCTGAAATTCACGTTTTGGGGTTGCTATTTCAAACTTGTTTCACTTGCAAAAGTTGCTAAAAATGTGTTCGTTGGTCACCATTTGTACAAATTTGCTAGAGACAAAAAGCACCCTTATCTAGTCTAGTAAATTTTGGTTTTGTTCATCACTTCTAGAGCTTTTCTTTAGGTATTTCTTTTGATGTTCTAACCTTTCTTCTTAACCATTTAATTTTCTTTCTTCTCTCCTTGGTATTTTCGGTTTTGTCCATATTAAATCCCTTTGGAATAACCTTTGTTCATTTAAATATTTTCTTACTTTCTTCATTGGACTCCATTAGGTTTTTATGGTGTTACACTAATTGTGTGGTGTAGGTTCTTTTGGAGAGCCAAACAAAAACTTGAGGTAACATTCTAGGTGAAGGAGGCCTTGTGGTAAGCTTGAAGTCTTGGATTGAAGACAAGAAGGCAAGAAAGTAAACACTTGGTGAGATGAGTGATTTGTATGTATTTCATTTGAGTTTTAATTTTGTTTTCTTTGGATGTGTAATTCGGTTTTTGTTAGGTGTCTTAGGAGAGTCTTTGGTGCTCAATCTCATCTCCTAACAAGATCCTTTAACTTTTATTTGTTTGCACTTTCAGTTGGTTTACGTGTGAGGGAACCAAAGTTCCTTCTAGCTTAACCTTAGGCCACAAAGCTATAGATTTGTGTTTTCCTTAATTGTGGTCGCTTAGTGTATGTTTACTTGTATTTCAAGTCTAAGTCCCTTTAAGAAATAGGTACAAAAGGACTTGAAGTTAACTTTAACTAGAAAAGACTTGGTACTTAGGTGATCCTTAGTGATTCATCTCTTTTTCGTGGAAGTGAGCTCAAAATTCTTTTGTCTCCTTAAGTCTCTTAAGGAATTTTATTTGAAATACTAAGTTTGTTTGCATAAGCCATTTTCAAAATTCTTAAAAATGTCTAAGATTATTTGTGAAAATTGTTATCCAAAATTCTTTGGAAACAAATGAGCTCTTATAGTAGCTTTCATTTAAGTCATAGTGAGGATGAGTTACATGATAAAGTTAAGAGTGACCTTCTATTCTTTAGTGAGAATACTAGTGTATAATCATACCTAGCATGGGAGAAAAGAATATAAGAGTTTCACCTATTTTTAGTTAGGCATGGTAAATATCATATACTTAGTTTATGCATCTTTAGGCTTGTAGGACATGAAAGTTAATAGTGGAATCAAAGACAATATAAGGTTGAGAGAGGTAGAAAATCTCCAATTCAAGATTAGTGTGGCTTGTGAGTATGCATGAGAAGAAAATTTCTTTCTTCTTCCTTTGTGATAAACCAAGAGCAAATATGTGAGATGAGAGAACTTATTAATAAAGAAAAAACTTTTTTAAAAAGTGTAGAAGGGTTCTTTGAAAGAGAAGATGAATTTAAAGAAAAATTGAAAAAGCTCGAGTAACAATAGAGAAAGAAAATTTCAAAGAATAAGAGATGAACAAATGAGAGAGATAGAAAAAAAAGAAAGAGTTGCTAGCTTAGAACAAGAGCTTAAAATTCTTAATGAAAAACAAGAAAAAGTCCTAGAAGATTTAAGAAAGATTAAGAGAAGAGAGGAATACAAGATAAGGATGAAAGAACAAAGAGAGAATAAGGAGCATGAGTAAAGAGAGAAAGAACAAAGAGAGAAAGAGGAGGATGAAAAAAAGAGAGAATATGAAGAGAAAAGGATAAAAGAAAGGAATGAGAAAGAAAGGAGAGAAAAATAAGAGATTCAGAGAACAAAAGAAGAGAAAGAGTTACTAAAGACCCCTACTATTCCCACAATTATGATTGAGACTAAGATGATGAAGGGAGTTTTTCAATCCTTAAACTTTTCTCAATACATATAACCATCTTTCATATCTCCAACTTCTTTTTCACCTTTCACTATTTTTAACTCCTCAAAATTTTCCAAATCAAACTTTGAATTAATGTTACCTTCTAAGATACAATTAACTCAAAGTAAACATAAACAATTTTGTGTGGTAGACCTTCAAAGTTTTCAAGTAAATTCTTTTGAAATTAACATAAAGTCTTCTTCGAATCTTTTATCTATATATTTGTTTATGACACATAAGATTATTGGATTTGTGTTTGATAAATCTTTGATCTTGATGAAAAGATACACAAATTAACCCATAATAAGAAAATGATTTGTCATAAAAGAACATAAAGATTTCGAGACAAATTATTTTAAAAAGAGAAGTTATGATGACATATCTCTAAAGGTTGATTCTTATGTTAGAATAGATAGTCTTTCAAACACATATCTAATAACACAAGACAAATAAAAGCTTTAAAGATAATCCTATCCTCCAAGACCTTGATCATTTATTTGATTTAAGTGTATCATAATACCTGTTATAACTTATGTTATAAGATGTGTATTTGACCCTTAAAAGAAAAGAAACATGATAACTCCAAAAAAAGATAAAATTGACCTTAATCAAAGTTGACAATTTCAGAATAAATCTTTTTTAAAAAAGAATGGATGATGAGATACCCTTTAACCATAGTCAAGTATTTACAAAAAGAGGTTACTATCACATGTTCGCCCACATCTCTTTTGGACCTACAGGCAAAGGAACGTGGGACATTTAAGGCATGAAACAACCTGATTTTAACTAAATTGGTAATCTTTTCTCTCGAAACTTCCAAGAAAATGCTATCCAGATCCAATTTTTCCCTTATTAACAAAATACATATATTTTTCCATGTTTAGTATAGCTATTCCGATCGTGAAATCAATATCTAGGTGCAGCGCATTCAAGGAAAGCTTTTTCTTTAAATAACTCAATTGACAACTGTTAGAAGAAATGAATCAAATAAATTAATCACATGACGCAATAAAATCATCAAAATCATTGCATCTCCTTTTCTCGCCCAAAGAGGAATTTCAGCGCTGAGTTCTACCCCACTCCCCGTTTCATGTTTTAAACAAAAGTATTCAAAGAATCTAAAAACGCATGCGTTCCTCCATAAGTTCTTATACAGTATATCCCTGCCGGTATGTATTTGATATTTTATAATAAGCCCAAATAACAATACTTTCGGCTGCACTGTATACTCTTTTCTAAATAATACCAAATCCATTACAGAAAGGTCGGCTCCATTTTTATAACAACGCTACATTGGAAGGTGCACGAAAAAAATTGCACCCTGGCAAGAATTGAAAAAAAAATCGATTTACAAGGAAATTATAGTAGAGACAAAATCTACTAGATCAAGTTGTCTATAAAAGCTGAAGACTGGATAATCCTCAAGAGCTCCCTCAAATTAGCAAGTACATGGCGTGGTCCCAAGCTCTTTGCATCAGTGAAATTCAAAAGCTGTTCTAAATCCTACAATCAAAAAAGCTCGTTCAGACAACCACACTTCAAGAGAAATTTAACAAGATAAAAGAAGAGAAAAAAGGCAGTAACTAAAGTATGCGAGACTTTAAATACATTCAACCTATTTAAGATATAACACAGATGCAAACCTACCTGCCAACACCCAAGATCCTGCAGTCAAAATCAAATGGTGTAGAATGCCGTAAAGCACATTTTATGCTATTTTTTCAGACCTTGTAAAGCATTTTTTTTTTTGTTTGAGGAAGTCCAAGGAGAAACTCATTAGTTCTGAAAGAAATTTTAGAACTAAAGCATCTTAAGTAAGCATAACTCAAACAAAACTCCTAATCTTTCATGCCATGAAATGAACATAAGCATTTTGACTCGTGAATACGAAGAAAGTAATTTCAGTCATTCAAAAAAATAAGAGGCTGATGTTTCAACACATTCAGGATTGGTAGAGAAAGTGTACGTAATATTGACAGTAGATATTCTTACCTATAGCTTAGATTTGCAACCTTTTCCTCTAAAATAAGAAGCTCACTTTAGAGAAACTTAAATTCTAAACACGGTATCGGGAAAATAAAACACTGAAGAACAGTCCCAAAAGAGCAATGCAATTTTCGCCAGAAAGCTATTTCAGTGAAACATAAGGGAAATGCATTGCAAACCATGCAAACACGGATATGAAATAAAGTAATCAATGAATGCAGACAAATGATAAAGGGGCAGAAAGTCTCTGAAAAAAATGCACTTAACTGCACTCAGATTGGGAGTTACTACAAGCAAATCGAAAAAAAAAAATATTCCTACCTTATTTAGTAAGAATACAGCATAAGCTGCTCTTGTTGTGTCTTGACCTTCTAAAAAAAGGGGGAATTCCACGTGCTTGACATTTGTGTTTGCATTTGATGAAGCTTCAGATGTTAGCTCTGTTGAAGGCGCGTTGTCTATAATATATGAATGAGAAGCACACAACCTTAAAGGATATCGCAAAGGAACTTGCAAGTAAGAGGCTACAAGGGAAACAGCCTGCGAGAAAATCAGTCCAGTAAAGTACATTTCAATAACAAAAATTATTCAAAGTGGGGAGACATTTCAATACTTATTAGGTCAACAATCGTGGGCATGAGCTAGCCATAAGAAACGCTACATAGCTGGAAGCACACATTTTGCAATGGAAAGAACAAAATATATATGATAATTTAGAAACTGTACACGACAAATTCGTAAATGGATCACAAAAAGCATACGATAGAATAGCACATTAAGTTGAGACCAAAAAAGGCGGTAGGTTCCAATACTTACATGTGCAACATATCCTAGGGCAGTAGCAGACTCCCGAGTTTCCTTCTTATCAGTGAAAAAGCTCAATTTCCTAAAAATTAGCACATTCAAATGCAGACCATGAATTGTTAAGGATCCTTGATTAACTGGTTTAAGTCCAGCAGAAGTCCCTGAGTAATGAAATAAATGAAAATTTTAACAGCATAAATCAGAAAAGCTATCACTAACAATTGCAGTTAATATTAGCAAAACAGTTGTGATAATTTAAATTAACATAACGTAAATTAAGTTAATATCCAATGAATGGCCACGGTCTTCTACTGCATCCACGTCACATTATATAACATAGCATGAAAGTTCCTTACAGTATGAAGAAAAGTAATATGAAAAAACAATAAAAATTAACTGGATGGATGCTCAAAAGTTTTGTATTTCCAAAAGTGATTTGTCCATTTAATGGTTAAAAATGAATGTAACTCTCAAATTTAGAATATAATTCTTTCTTCTTATTATTATTATTATGAGGTTACTAACCTCTATATGTATACATAAGTCAGCAGCATATTTTAGGAAATATGGGCTGCTAATTCTACTGGACAGATCCCTATGATCCCTATGATTACGGGATCAATCAAACATAAATAACCTAATAGAGACAACACTCAACAGTTACGGAAATACAACACATTTAAATAAAAAACTTCCTAAACTACTCCACGCCAATTACTACCACGTCAATCACAGTTTTGACACTATCCCTCAAGCTGGTGAATAGGTGTTTTCCTTTCCCAGCTTGGAGACAATTCCTTCAAAGTTAATGCAGTTCAGTCCCTTGGTGAGTATGTATGCAAGTTGGTTCTGCCATTGTCTAGTTTTTCCTTTATAAAGTGTCTATCAACTTCAATATGTTTAGTTCTATCATGCTGCACCGGGTTATGAGCTATGCTAATTGCAGATTTATTGTCACAATATAGCCTCATAGGTTCATCCCACTTTATCTTCAAGTCTTCCAATATAATCCTCAGCCATAGAAGTTCACATATTTTGTGGGCCATTGCTCGAAACTCTGCTTCAGCACTTAATCTAGCCACTGCACTATGTTTTTCACTCTTCCAAGTCACCAAGTTTCCACCAAAGAAGGTTGATGGCAACCCCTAAAAGGACTTTCCATCCAAAGAAGCATCAACTACACTAAGACCATGAAAGGGAAATTGATTAAAGAACTTAATCTTTTCTTTCTAAAGTCTTAGCATGTTTCTCTCTAGCTAAATACATTTTACTATGTTTTGTAGGTCATTAATAAAGTTTGGCAACACTTGGAGGAGTAACCAAACAAGGAGAAGCAAAGGAACATAGAATTGAAGAAGTAGCTGCTGGCGCTCAAGCGGCACCTTTCTACCGCCCAAGTGGTACCGACATAGCGGAACCTTTGAAGTTTAATTCTCTTTACATTTTTCAAATTTAAAGTACCTTGGAAAAATGCTTTTCAAGCAATTCCAAGTGTACCAAGCAACATTGTAATAGTTTAGTTTCCACCTCTTAGTGTGAAAGTGTGTCAAGGGGCTCCAAGTGTCACTTGCACTTTCACATAGGGCCATTGTCATTTTCTTCCATTACCATTCATTTACTTTACTTTGCTTGATTGACTTTTATGTTTTAAGTCTTCGTGATACTTAGGAGCGCGTTTCATATAGCTAAACCTTTGTTTGGTTTCTAGGAGCATATCATTGTTGCATTCAAAAAGGTTTTGAAAGACTTCTATCTAGAAACTTGGGGAAGAAGCGTCAGGAGACACTCTGGCTAAGGAAGGACAAGGTTTCTAAGCTTGTCCATTGTGACTCACATCTCCTTCCTGGGAGCTATTCGGTTTCTTCACCTTTAGAATCTCTATAGAAGTCATTCACCAAAAACAAGAAAACCCTCTTTTTCAAAAGTTTTGATTCATACTTGTGAGAGGCTTTCAAATATTTGTGAAAACAATTTCTCTACTTCACAAGCATGAGTCACTCTAGTGTTCAAGGTAATATCAATCAAGATCAGGAGAACATAGAGTTGCGAGAAGAGCTTAATAGAACTAAGGCTGAGCTGAATGAGCTAAGGCAAATAGTCGCCAATCTTACTCACAATCAGAGAGGGCACACACAAGGGGATCACTCTCATAGGCAAAACAATGATCATGATGATCATTCACAACATAGTGATCACCATAGTTACCAACCTTATGATCACTATCAACGTCCTCCTAGGTGTCATCATAACCATAGAGACCATCATGTGGAACCTAAGATTGACCTTCCCCCCTTCTATGGTAGAAATAATGTTGAAGAATACTTTGAGTGGGAGATGAAGGTTGAACAGATTTTTGAATGCTACAACATTGATGATAGGTGGAGAGTGACCCTAGCCACCTTAACCTTTCAAGATGCAGCCCTTTATTGGTGGACATCCATCATAAGAGACCAAAAGATGCATGGGGACTACACCATCCAATATTGGAATGAGTTGAAAGCAGCCTTACATAGGCAACATGTCCCGGCCTATTATGCTAGAGAAGTCATGGACAAGCTCCATCGACTTCAACAAAGAAACATGAGTGTTGAAGAATATAGGCAAAAATTAGAATTACTCATGTTGAGAGCGGAGATAAAAGAAGAGAGATTCACCATAGCTAGGTTTCAGAGTGGATAAACTATGAGATTAGAGATAAGGTAAAACTTTTACCTTACCTAGATCTAAATGACTTTGTCCAGCTATGTGTGCGAGTGGAAGAGCAGCTTAGAAGAAAAGCTTCCACTAAAAGGACTTACCCTACCACCTCCGAGTATAGGAAAGATCATAAGAGGGAGGGTAGTCTAATGAGGTATGAAAAACTTCAAGACAAAGAAAAACAAAAAGAAAAGGAGAAAGTGAGAGGTAAAGAACAAGAGAGAGAGCGAGAACGAAATACCCCTCACAAAGAGTATTCAAAAGAACCAAGGAGTAAAGAGACTAGATGTTTTAAGTGTGGAGAGAGAGGTCATTATTCTTCTGAGTGTCCTCACAAAAGGTCTACTTATCTCTTGGACCACCACAGTGAAAGTGAAAATTCTTCTAGTGACTCGGATACTTCCATATCTAAGGAAGAAGCTTTACCTTGTGAAGGTGAGTTATTGTTGGTTAAGAGACTTCTTGGAAGTCACACCAAAGAGCTAGAACAATTTCAAAGGGAGAACCTATTCCGCACAAGATGCAAAATTTTTGAAAACACTTGTTCATTAATTGTGGATAGTGGTTTTCCTAGTAATTGTTGTAGTTCTAGAGTGGTGAACAAATTAGCCTTACCTACTATTCCTCATCCCAAGCCTTATAAGCTTCAGTAGATAACAGAGGATGAAGAAATAGTAGTGAACAAACAAGTAACCATACCAATATCCATTGGCAAATATGAAGAAAATATGTGATGTTGTTCCAATGGATGCTGGGGATGTTTTACTTGGTAGGCCATGGCAATATGATCATAGTTCCACTCATGATGGCTATACCAACAAAATAACTTTCCTCCATAAAGGAAATAAAATCACATTGGTTCCTCTTACACCTAAACAAGTGAAAGAGGATGAGATAAAAATCAAAGAAAAAATTGAATAAGAAAGACAAAAAGAAAATAGGTTGGCCAAGCAACCTTCTCATGAAAACACAAAGGAGTCAAAGGTATGCATTATGTTAATTCCTTCTTTAGCAGGTAAATACCTTGACTATTCTTCTCAAAAATATCACTTTGATTCTCCATTTCATCATGGGGAATGTTCCAAACAAAGTGAAAACAAAAAGGCCAAGATTTCTTCTAATAAATTTTTTGTCACAAGGCCTTCATTTCATATTCTTCTCTTTGCAAATCTCTTATTCATCATACTCACTTTTGCTATCTTTTGTAGATATATCTTTGACCCAAGAGGAAAATAAACACCAAAGTTGTGCTTCTTCTTTCTTCCCGATTTGAAGACAAATCGTTTTTAAAGAGGAAGGGAATGATGGCAACCCCTAAAGGGACTTCCCATCCAAAGAAGCATCAACTAGACTAAGACCATGAAAGGGAAATTGATTAAAGAACTTAATCTTTTCTTTCTAAAGTCTTAGCATGTTTCTCTCTAGCTGCATACATTTTACTATGTTTTGTAGGTCATTAATAAAGTTTGGCAACACTTGGAGGAGTAACCAAGCAAGGAGAAGCAAAGGAACATAGAATTGAAGAAGTAGCTGCTGGTGCTCAAGCGGCACCTTTCTACCGCCCAAGCGGTACCGACATAGAAACTTCATCTTCTTCAGAGTTTCTGCTGAGCTGGCAAGTTGTGCCTTGCAACCCAAGCCTCCTAGGCTGTGTAGCTTCCTCAGCACGCCTCTTTTACATTAGTAGAAGCTTGCTTAGCACGTTATTGAGTCGTTCCTTAATCTATAAAAGGGAGACACCTTCCATTGTAAAATCCAACTTTGAATTGATAATGAAATGTTGTTGAGATTTCTCCAGACATTATTTTCAGAGTTCAACTTGCTTGTGCCTATTCTGCACACTCTCCTCTAGCTTCCTTCCCTTTTGGAAGGCTTTCGGTTACACACCTTCATTGAAGCATTCATAAAACACTTACCGTGCCACACTCTCAACCTTCATTCCGCTGCCACTTCTGGTCTTGGAAGTTGTTCGTGCTTGATTTGCAAGGAAGCTTTCATCAAAGGTGCAGTATCCCGTAGTTGATCTCTTATCTACCACTGACCCAGCATAGTTTGCATCTGTGTATGCTTCAAGGCTTACATTCTTGTTCCGTTTGAACAAAATCCCTCTTCCGGTGGTCCCTTTCAAGTACTAGACAATTCTAAGAGTAGCTTGTAGATGTGCTTCCTTTGGCTGGTGCATAAACTGGCTGACTAGACTTACAGCAAATGCAATGTCTGGTCTAGTGTGAGATAAGTAAATAAGCATGCCCACAAGTCTTTGATACATTTCCTTGTCCACAACAATGTCATCCTCCATACTTCCCAATTTTATATTTAGATCAACTGGAGTACTTGCTCGTTTGCAGCCTGTCTTCCCTGTTTCTCTAAGCAAGTCGGTAATATATTTTTGTTGAGATATGAAGATTCCTTTCTTGGAATGAGCCACTTCAATTCCCAAAAAATATTTAAGCCTCCCTAGTGTCTTGATCTCAAATTTCGTGGCAAGACATTTGCTTAACACTTGTTCCCTTTTGTCGTCCCCACTAACTATAATATCATCTATATATACTAATAGAATTGTTACTCCCCTTGAAGCTGAATGTTTGATAAAACCTTGCTTTGTAACCTTGGCTCTGTTTGTAGCCTAGGCCTATCATAACTTTGGTAAATCTTCCAAACCATGCTCTCGGGGATTGTTTCAACCTTAATTTGCAAACAGTTCCAGCAGCAACTTGCTCCTTTTAATCAGGGGGCAACTTTATGTATGTTTCTTCTTCAAGGTCTCGATGTAAAAATGCATTCTTCACATCAAACTGCTGTAGATCCCAATCACTATTTGCTGCTAGTGACAATAATACTCTGACCGTGTTCATCTTAGCAACCGGGGCAAATGTCTCCAAGTAATCAACTACATAGGTTTGAGTGAAGTCTTTGGCCACCAACCTTGCCTTGTAACGTTCGATTGTCCCATCAGCCCTATACTTTATTGCATATACCCAATTACATCCCACTCCAGAAGGTAGGTTGACAAGTTCCCAGGTCCTATTCTTGTTTAACGCCTCCATTTCCACATCCATGGCATTTTTCCATTTCCTGTCAGACAATGCTTCAGATACAAAGGAAGGTGTGTGTGTGGAGTTGAGGTTAGTGAGAAAGGTTTTATGGGTAGGTGAGAATTTTTCAAAGGATAAGAAATTTGATAATGGGTAAAGTGGTTGTTGGGTGCAAGTTCTAGTTCCTTTTCTAAGGGCAATGGGTAGGTCAAGGGTTTGGTCCACCTGTACTTCTAGACTATCATAAACAAACTCATTAGAATCATTGGAATTTATAGTATTTGAAGGTGTTACCTCATGTAGTGCTAGTGGGTTGGATTCTTGGACATTGTCAGATTCTAGAACAGTCTTTTCTCCCCTTGAGTATACCTTTCCAAATTTGCTGCCGCCATCAGGTGCAGGTCTCGTGGGTTTAGCAGTCACGGGCTCAGCAGGTTGAATTCTTTCCTCAATTTTAGGGACAACAAGTTGAATTCTTTCCTCAATTTCAGGGACAACAATGTCGCCGCCATTTGTCCCAGTTTCAGGCCCAAACGTCATATTTTGGAACATGAGATTCCCATCTTCCTCTCTTATATTCTCCCCCTGAAGATGAGGCTTTTTGAAGTAGCTCTCTTGTTCGTTGAAGGTGACATCTTGACACAGAATCTTTTTGAAAAGGGTTGAAAACATTTGTACCCTTTTTGTGTGGTAGAGTACCCTAAGAAAACACATTTGACAGCTCTAGAATCCAATTTCCCCCTTTCATTACTATGAACATGTACAAAGGATACACACCCAAATATTCTAGGTTGGAGTTTATTTGTAGGGTCAAGGTGTGGGTAGAACGAGGAGAGAACTTCCATGGGACTTTTTGAGTTTAAAACTTTAGTGGGTAATCTATTGATTAGATAGGTGGCGGTAAGGAGAGCTTCCCCCAAAATCTTTTAGGAACATGATTTTGAAAAAGTAAAGCTCTAGTTTGATCTAAAAGGTGCCCATTTTTCCTTTCTGTAATCCCATTCTGTTGGGGTGTGTTCACACATGAGGACTCATGGATTATCCCTTCCTTTTGGCAAAAAGAGTTTAGTACAAGGTTAGTCCTTGGCATTATCCAACCTAATTCTTTTTATACTGATCCCAAATTGATTTTTAATCATAGAGACAAACTGGAGCTAACTTCAGATTTTTGTTTCAATAAAAAAAACCAAGTTACCTGGGTACAATCATCAATGAATGTTAAAAACCATTTAGCATCGGAAATATTAGGAACTTAAGCAGGACCCCATACATCAGTATGAACAAGAGAAAATGGGAAAGGACTCATCTTATTGCTAATGGGAAAAGGTACACGTTTATGTTTTGCCAACTCACACACCTCACAATGAAGACTCTCCACACTTAAATTTTTAAACAAGGAAGAAAAAAGCACTTTTACAACTCGAAATGACGAATGTCCTAGTCAGCAATGATAAAGGTGAGCTTTCTCGTTGTTGGTCATGGTGGATTTGGAGATGAGACTCTTGGTAGGCAGATTAGGGTCCTCCATGTAGTATAGGCCATTCCATTCTCTAGCATGTCCAATCGTCCTCCCCAAGTTCTTGTCCTGCAATATACAAGTGTTGCTATAAAAAACATTACATGCAAGGTCTTTGGTGAGTTTTTGTATAGAAATCAGGTTAATGGATAATTTAGGGACATGAAGAACATTTTTTAAGGTCATGGATGGGCTTATTTGGACCTCTCCTTGTCCTGCTACAATTATGAGGGTTCCATCTGCTGTGGAAATTTTCTTGTTACTAGGACATGGGGAATATGTGGAGAAGTATTTGGGTAGTGGGGTCATATGGTCAGTGGCAACAAAGTCTAATATCCAGTAATGTGTGAATGGTGTATCTGAAACATTAAGTCCAAACAAGAATGGAAACTTACCAGAATATGTCAAGGAGCACGTACTTATAGGCTTCTCCTATTTACTAAGGATGGATCTTACTCGTTCTATCTCTTCATGATTCAACTGGACAAATTCTTCACCTTGTCCATTAGCAATTTATGCTTGCCCTCCTTTTTTCTGTGGGCCTCCCTTCAATCCCCATTCTCGGCCTGGGATTTTTGGTCCCCATTCTCTGCTTGAGGTTTTCCATCTCCTCCTTTCGGCCCCCATTCCCTGCTTGAGGTCTTTCCATCTTTCAGCCCCCATTCTCGGCTTGGGGGCTTTCCATGTAATTTCCAATACTTTTCCCTTGTGTGGCGCGGCTTGTTACAATGGATACATCAAATCTCCTCATGTCTTTTCTCCCAGTTTTTCCTATGGTTGGCAACCATGATTGTTCCTCCTTCAGCTATCATTGCAGAGCTTTCGGTGGTTGAGGTTTCCAGCATCAGCCCTCTCCTGCTTTCTTCACTTCGGATAATGGCTACCACTTCATTAAGTCCTGGGACTTTCTCCTTTCCCAAGATTTGAATTTGGACCTGGTCATTTTCAGGGTTTAGACCCACCAAAAAATCATAGACCCTATCTTTTTCAATATACTCTTTTAGAATTGCTAAGTCTTCTGAACACTTTGCTTTTATAACCCGACAGCGATCCAATTCCATCCATAGGGACTTAAGTTGATTGACCTCTTATCCAAACCTGCATAATTAGCATTTGTATATGCCTCAAAACTGGCATTCATATTTCTTTTGAACAAAATTCCTCTTCATGAGTCCCTTTTAAATACTGGACAATATTAAGTGCAGCTTGTAATGTGGTTCCTTTGGTTGGTACATAAATTGACTAAGTGAGTTTGGAAGATACTTGGGCCACTTAATATCTGAGCAAGGGGTGGAAATGGATAAGGAAAAGGTGGAAGCAGTCTTGGGATGAGAGGAGCCCAAGACTATCAAAGCTTTAAGGGGGTTCTTAGGTTTGACTACATATTACAGAGATTTATGAGAGACTATGGCAAGATTGCACGCCCTCTAACTGATATGCTGAAGAAGGACAGCTTTGTGTGGACAGAATTGGCTAGGAAGGCGATGGAGAAGTTAAAGGCAGCCATGACAATTGCACCTGTGTTAGCACTGCCTGACTTCACATAACCCTTTCATGTTAAGTACATGACAGCATCACCCCAAGGATTACTATAACCATTACCCATTCCCCAAGCAATATGGGAGGAAATCAGCATGGATTTCTGACAATGGTTTAAAACACCTTTATTTGTGATGTGATTTTGATACTAAAGCACCCTTTTTCACTTAGAAACTTGTTTGGACTCGTACTTTTTCAATAATTTGTGTGAATAAGAGAGTTGAGGTTGATTTCAATGATTTTATGACTAATTTCCCTTGTTTTGACAGAGATTGAAGTAATACTGGAAGCAGAGATGAAGAGCCAAGAGGATGGAGCTCAAAAGGACCTAAAAAAGCACTAGAAGGAGGGACAGCACGAAGCCCGGGCGCCCATAAGCTTGGGTGAAGGAAATTGACATCCGCCGCCCGGGTGCCCTCCCTAACTGCCTGGGCGGCGGGGCCTCGAAGCTTGGGCGGCCAACCTGAAGGCCCAGGCCTTACATAAGGTGTTTTCACCGCCTGGGTGCCCTCCTTAGGTGCCTGAGCGACGACTTTTCGTGGATCAGACCCTGTTTCTGCTCTGTTTCGACTTTATTGGACTGTGCCTTGTTTTTGCATGTTTCTGACCCTATTTAAAGGACCCTAGGACTTTAGGATTTGTATCTCTGGCAGAGAAAAGCATAGCAATACACTCTTTTCCCAATTCTTAGACTTTCTTTCTCATTCTCTTCCATTGTTCAGAGTTCCCCCATGTCTATGGGGAACTAATTTCTATTTGTTGTTGGAGGATGATGTAACCTTGTAAACTCTCATGTATTTGAATTTATTCTTAATTCCATATGCTTTTTCATAAATTGTTAAAGTAGTTCATCTGTTTCAATGCTTGCTTTGTTTAACTCATTCATTAGCATGATTTATGAATTGCATGAGTGTCGGGAGGTTCTTTACAATTCAGGTTCTTGTTGATATGAGTCTTGGTCGTCTTTAAGCTCTTGATCTTCACATCTTAGTACTAGAAATGCTAAGAATTGCATGAACTGGTAATTTGGGACAGACTTATTCGTTGAGGGATCGAGTTTAGGTAATTTAGTGAGTGACATTAACATTAATGCATAAAGAAGAATTCTTACATATATGAGAGGGAACTTGGTGAAGTCTAACCCCAACAACATATTCATCTCATAATAATCAACATTCGTTCATCTTTGTACTCCTTTACTATCGATCAATTGCATTCATATTTAATTTTGTTTTTGCATTCAAAACCAATGATCTCTTTTTATTTAAGTCTTAATTAATCTTGTTATCACACGACTGTCTAGCGCCAAGAGTCTTCTGAAATACGATACTTGGTCTTACCATTTTATATTACTTGTGCGACTCGGTACACTTGCCGATTGTCCCAACAATTTCGTTGTTAGACTTCCAAAATCCTTTGAAACATCCTTATACAGCTTGTGTAGTGGTAGAGAGATTTGTGAAGGAAGTAGTGAAGTTGCATGGAATGCCCAAGTCTATAGTGAGTTATAGGGATCCCTTATTCCTAAGTTTGTTCTGGAAAGAGTTGTTTAAGTTGCAAGGAACAAACCTCCAGATGAGCACTGCATATCACCCAGAGTCGGATGGGCAAATGAAGGTGTTAAATCGAGTATTAGAAGGATACTTGAGGTGTTTTTGTTCAGAGCAACCGAAGGGCTGGAGCACCATTCTCCCTAGGCAGAGTACTGGTACAACACCAACTATCAGGGAGCAGTGAAATGTATGCCTTTTGAATCAGTTTATGGACGAGCACCACCAACCTTAATCAAGTTCATTCCAGGAGAGACATTGATGGAGGCAGTGGCACAAGAATTACGAACGAGGGATTAAGCACTCCAGCAGCTTAAGTTTCATTTGACGAGAGCCCATGATTTAATGGTGAAGTAGGCGAACTGCAGCAGGAAGCAAGTAACAATTAAGGTGGATGATTGGGTTTATTTAGAAATCAGATCCCATAAACAATCCTCTATGCCTGTGAGGATACACACAAAATTGTCTGCTAAGTACTATGGGCCATTCAAGGTGGTGCAACAGGTGGGGAAAGTGGCTTTCAGATTGTTATTGCCCGACACAGCTAGAATACATTCGGAATTCCACGCATCATAGTTGAAGTTAACAGTTGGGAGGAAGAATGTCGAGAAGGAGTTACCAGTTGATCTGTATTTGGAGGGACCTTCTTGCTGGCCCACACGTGTTCTAGATAGAAGACAACAACACCAAGGGAGGAAGGAAAGAGAGCAGGTGTTGATTGAATGGCAAGAAGGAGGGATGGATGAAGCTAATTGGGAGGATAGGATCACCATTCAAGAGCAATTCCCTAAGTTCAACATTGGGGATGTTAGAGATATTATATTTAGTTTATATTTATCTTTTATCTTCTAGTTAGTTTGTTATTATTTCTTATTTGTATTTTGGGCTTAGCCCATATTTCTTCTATTATAAATAAAGAACCCTATGTGTGTATTTAACACAAGGGAGATTTCCCCTCATCTCTTTCACTATTTCATATGGTATCAGAGCTTAGGTTCCGATCCGACCTCTTCCACGATCGCAGCCGCAGCAGCCGCCGCAGCCTCGCCAGAGTCTCGCCGGAGTCTCGCCGGAGTTCCAGAATCGACCGGCGACCACTCCATCCGAATCGCCTCCTCGCTCTCTTTCTGGATCAGTGGTTGTTGCGTCAATCGGAGCACGTTGAATTTTTAGGGTTTCTCCCTCTCCATGGCTATCTAACGTGATGATCGGAGTTTGTCTCGCCAGTCAGACCATCCTACTTCATCAAATAGCATAGACAACCCTGCACTCTTTCAGGAATTTCTCAGATGGTATGAGGACCGTCAACACTCTAGTTCCACTACATCTGCTTCTGTTACACTCACAGGTATTGCTTTTGTTGGTCTGACTCATTCTCTCGGATCTTGGGTCCTTGACTCAGGCACCACCGATCATATCACTGGTAACAAGTCCTTGTTTTCTTCCTTGTCATATCCGGATAATTTACCCTCGGTAACAATGGCTGATGGGTCTAAAGTCTCATCTCATGGTATTGGTACTGTTCATATTTTTCCGTCTATATCCATTGATCATGTACTTTATGTCCCTGGGTCTCCTTTTAACTTATTGTCCGTAAGTCGTGTAACTCGTTCCCTTAATTGTGTTATTACATTTACCAAAGACTCTATTTGGTTGCAGGACCGGAATTCGAAACACATGATTGGCACAGGATGTGAGTCTCATGGCCTATATCATCTCGGCTCCTCTCCACATGTTGGCATAATCACGAAGTCACCATCCCTTCTTCATGCTCAATTAGGTCATCCCAGTCTTACCAAACTGCAGCAACTTGTTCCTAGTTTGTTAAAATTATCAAGTTTGTCGTCTGAGTCTTGTCAGTTAGGTAAACATACTCGTAGTTCCTTTCCTTGTAGTGTTTCACAACGATCATCATCCCCCTTTTCATTGGTTCATTCTGATATTTGGGGACCTAGTCGTGTTAAGTCAACTTTAGGGTTTCAGTATTTTGTTACCTTTATTGATGACTATTCTAGGTGTACTTGGTTGTTTCTAATGAAGAATCGTTCTGAGTTATTTTCTATTTTCCAAACTTTTTTCCATGAAATAAAAACTCAGTTTGGGGTTACTATTCGCACTTTACGCAGTGATAATGGCCGTGAATACCTTTCTCAACCATTTAAAACTTTTATGGCTTCTCATGGCATTCTTCACCAAACCTCATGTGCCTATACCCCTCAACAAAATGGGGTGGTTGAGCGCAAGAATAGACACCTTATTGAAACAACTCGTACACTTCTAATCCATGGTCAAGTACCCTCGCATTTTTAGGGTGATGCAGTTCTCACTGCATGTTATCTCATAAACCGCATGCCGTGTTCTGTCCTAAATAACAAAATCCCTCATTTTATCTTATTTCCTCAAGATCCTTTACATCCATTACCTCTTAGAGTTTTTGGGTCTACATGTTTTGTTCATGATTTTAGTCCTGGTCTTGATAAGTTATCTTCTCGATCTCACAAATGTGTCTTCTTAGGATTTCCGCGGTCACAAAAGGGCTATATGTGTTTTTCCCCTTCCCTCAATCGTCATTTCATCTCGGCTGATGTCAATTTTGATGAATCTTCGTTTTACTTTTCACATTTATCTTCTCGGTCTGTACCTCCACCTGCTACTGTTGATATTTCTTTTTTCTGTGATCCTTCTCCTTCTTTAGACTCTCATTCCCCACAGGATCATCCTTCAACTCCACCCCTTCAGGTTTATAATCGCTGAAAAATCCTGTGTCGTCTCATGACTCACTTCCAGTGCCACCTCCTGTGTCTCCTCCGGCTCCAGCAGATGAGTCTGACCTACCCATTGCACTCCGTAAAGGTATACGCTCCACTCGTAACCCTTCCCCCCATTATACTGTTCTTAGTTACCACAGATTATCTCCGTCTTTTTACACATGTCTCTCATCCATTTCTTCTGTGTCAATTCCCAAATCTGTGGGTGATGCCTTAACTCATCCTGGCTGGCGTCAAGCCATGCTAGATGAATTAAGTGCTTTACAGAAAAGTGGAACTTGGGAGCTTGTCCAATTACCATCTGGAAAGTCTGTTGTTGGTTGCAGGTGGGTGTATGCTATCAAAGTTGGCCCTGATGGTACAATTGATCGTTTGAAGGCTCGACTGGTTGCCAAAGGCTACATACAGATTTTTGGTTTGGATTATGGTGATACTTTTTCCCCAGTGGCAAAAATGACCTCTGTTCGTCTATTCATTGTCATGTCCACTCTTCGACAATGGCCTCTTTACCAACTTGATGTCAAAAATGCTTTCCTTAATGGTGATTTGTACGAAGAAATTTATATGGAGCAACCGCCCGACTTTGTTGCTCACGGGGAGTCATCTGGATTGGTATGTCGTCTTCGCAAATCCCTATATGGCCTAAAACAGTCTCCTCGGGCCTGGTTTGGTAAATTCAGCTGTGTTGTTCAACACTTTGGTATGTCTCGCAGTGAAGCGGATCATTCAGTGTTCTATCGTCACTCAAGTGCTGGATGTATCTACATAATAGTGTATGTCGATGACATTGTTCTCACAGGAAGAGACTACCTTGGCACATCTCTGAATGAAACAACACCTTTGTCACCATTTTCAAACCAGAGATCTTGGCAAACTCCGGTACTTTTTGGGTATTGAAGTAGCACAATCCAATGATGGTATTGTCATATCTCAGAGGAAGTATGCGTTAGACATCTTGGAGGAAACAGGGTTAATGAACTGTAAGTCTNTTGANACACNTANNNATCCTAACATCAAGCTCCTACCAAATCAGGGGGAGCCTTTCTCAGATCCTGAACGTTACAGAAGATTAGTTGGAAAATTGAACTATCTTACTATTACGCGTCCTGACATTTCCTTCGCAGTTAGTGTGGTGAGTCAATTCCTTAACTTCCCATGTAAAGACCATTGGGATGCAGTTGTTCGCATACTAAAGTATATTAAAGGATCACCTGGAAAAGGTTTGCTATATGGTCCTAACAACAATACAAAAATCGTTTGTTATTCAGATGTTGATTGGGCTGGTTCCCCTTCTGATAGGAGGTCTACTTCTGGATATTGTGTCTCTATTAGTGGCAACCTGATATCTTGGAAAAGTAAGAAGCAAAGTGTTGTGGCTAGGTCCAGCGCAGAAGCAGAATATAGAGTTGTGGCATCAGCTACTTGTGAGCTTGTATGGCTTAAACAATTACTTAGTGAATTGAAATTTGGAGATATCACTCACATGACACTTATATGTGATAATCAAGTTGCTCTTCATATTAGCGCTAACTCTGTCTTCCATGAGAGAACTAAGCACATTGAAGTTGATTGTCATTTTATTAGAGAAAAAATCATATCTGGAGATATCAAGACTGAGTTCGTTAACTCAAGCAACCAGTTGGCATATTCACTAAGTCTTTGCGAGGACCTAGAATTGACTATCTCTGTAACAAGCTTGGAACATATGACTTGTATGCTCCAGCTTGAGGGGGAGTGTTAGAGATATTATATTTAGTTTATATTTATCTTTTATCTTCTAGTTAGTTTGTTATTATTTCTTATTTGTATTTTGGGCTTAGCCCATATTTCTTCTATTATAAATAGAGAACCCTATGTGTGTATTTAACACAAGGGAGATTTCCCCTCATCTTTTTCACTATTTCATAGGGGACAAGGTTGATTTTCAGGAAGAGGGTAATGTTAGGAATTGGAAAGTCTATGAAAGAAGGAAGAAACTAGGGAAGTAAGTGAGAACCCCTAACTGCTTTATCATTTAGGAGAAGGCGGGAAGAGTGTATATAAAAGGAGAACCCTTTTGTACTTTAGTTAGTTTGTTAACTGTATACTTTGTATAGTGAGGTCTTGAACCTTGTAAGGGGGGGTTAGGCTCCTGAATTCATCATTGTATTCGATATTCATTGTTGTGACTACCATACGATTCATTTGCTCTTTCTTGATAGTGTGCTTGATTACGAGTGGGCGAGTGAGATAGTTAGGCTTCTAAACTCATATACCTAAAAGACGGGGTCACACTTTCTTAATAAAACATGGATGCCAAACCCTCACAAGATGGACAAAATGCACTAGGAAGATCGACATGGCCAACGATCCAACGAGCTACCTCGGAAGATTGTTTAGATTCAGCCAACTTCTGATCTGACCTCTGCCTCATCTCGCTTCGAGGGCCAAGCTCATAGGATCATGTGAGTTCGTGTTCTTAATTGCAATTTTAACAACATTGGTCATGATTGAAGACAATATTTGATATTATTGCTTATGAGATATTACATTATAAATTTCTTAAGTTGCCTTTGGCAGAGAATTTTTGAACATTGGAGAGAATAAAATCAAAGGTTTCTAAATCATGTTCTCTCTAATTCGAAGAAGGAAGAAAAGGATCAAAGCTTCAAAGAATATATTTGATGGTAAAAAAACTTCAAGTGAAGATCTGAAGATCAACTTAAAAAGATTATCGAAACCTTCCTTATGAAGATGTTGATGGAGAATCAAATCTCTCAGGATCAACAAAACTCTAACAATCATCTTTTTAATAGCTACAACATGGATGACAGGACGATCAACAAAGATACGAAAAACATATAACAAAAGAACAAGAGAGATTATTGTCAAAGGAAATTACATAATGAAAGTAATACAAAAAGACTAAATGTACAACATCAATCATCATAGTCTTGATTGTGAAAAAGGGAGAGTGATAATCGATTGTAATATTATTCACATTATGAAGTTTAGCCTTGTGAGTTTTATCCGTACTCTTTTCCTTTGAGAGTAATTCCCTTTATTCTATTGAGAATTCTTGATCTCAAGGTGAGATCAAGAAGGTTATCTGGAAAGATTGTACTCACTTGGAGAGGTTAATACTCGTATTACCTAGAGGTTGAAACTCATTTCCTAGAGAGGTTTATACTTATAACCTTGAGAGGTTTGTGTACTTGTTTTCTAATCAATTTTACTTCATTAGTGGAACCTTTTAAGCATGATGCTTAAGGGAGAACTAGATATAATCCATGAGTTTAGGTGAACCGCTATAAAATGTCTTTTATGCTTGATTTGTTTGCTATTAAAGTATTTCAATTATTTAGTGCAAAAAGAGTCTAGACTCTATTCAATCCCCCCTTTCTAGAGCCAACTACATCAACACTAGCACCTTGAATTTCAATAGTTATTTAAATTGAAAATTTCTTTTTCTTATGACCTTAGCCATTTTTTCACCTTAGGGGGACTATACACATGAAAAAAGACTATTGAGAACTCTTACCTGCCACGCTACTTGAAGGATATGCCTCAAGCTCTTGCTCTTGTGTTGGGCCAACCAAGATCTTCATAGGATACAGCATTGAAATTTGAGATATCATATGTTGTTGCCTCCTCCTCAACATCTTTTGCAGTTTTCTCATATGAACATAACCATTTTCATCATACAAAAATCTACTTGATTCCTATAAATAAAAAAAGCATCATTAGTTTTATATCATAACACCTGTAAAATACAAACACTAATTAATTCCTTTGCGTCAAAACAAGAAATAGTGTTGTTATTTAAATTCAAATATACAATTTCATCAATGTCATTTGTTACATGGAGCAAGGAATTAAAATTTGAAGAGGCCCAACCAAGTCTAAAACATTTGGCCAAGGAATTAAAATCACTAAAAATTTGGAAAAATCAAGAATCTATTTTCAAAGAAAAAGAAAGAGCTCGAAGAGAATAATATCTTGCCACCTTAGAAGAAGAGCTTAGAGTTCTTAATTAAAAACAAGTAAAGGCCCAAGAAGATATAAAAAAATGTAGGAGGAGTCACTCAAGTAAGAGTTCAAAAACAGTAGAAAATAGGACTGATTTTATTATTCTGAATCATAAATAATACATTTCATATCCTTTATTTGTAATAATCTAATTCACCAAAAAAGAGAAATAAGAAAACTAGGGAAACAAAATAAAATAGAAGATTATACATCTATTTTCTCTAATTAGGAAGATTCTAAAGATATCTTCTCTAATTACAACACTCTCACTCAAGTTGGTAAATGAATATCAATCATTCCCAACTTGCCTACAAGATCTTGAAATCTACCCGTAGGAAGCCCTTTTGTAAAAGTATCTGCTATTTGAAGTTCTGTAGGAACATGAGTTCTAATCACAAAACCTCTATCAAGATTATCTTTGATGAAATGCCTCTTGATAATGGTTGATTTTACCGTTATTTGTGATTCAATTTTGGTACTAAATGAACCAAACTTGCTTAATCTCTTGATTTTAGTTTATTTGTGTGAATAAGAGTTAAGGTTATACATGATGATTTTATTACTGAATTATTACAATGGAGAACTAAACACATTTGTTGTTGGGAAAGATGTAACATCTAAACTCTCGTGTATTTGAATTTGTTCTGAATAATTATATGCTTCTTTCGTTTAATTTTAATGATTTTCTTCTATTCGTATTTAGCTATTCATGACTTGATATTTGATTTGTCTAAATATTGGAAAATATCTTACGAATCATGATCTGGAGAATTTCACTCAAGGGAACTATTGCCTAGACATAAGAATAGAACGTTTGGTTGTCTTAAGCTTCTGTTCGTAATGCAAAATTAATTATTAGGGATGCAAGACATTGTGGTCTAATGATTAAGGATGGACTTCTTTCGCTGAGACATCGGGTTCTAACTAATTTAGAAAGGGACATTAACATTTAATTAAGAAGATGAATTCTTAAATGCACGAGTGATTAGGTGAAATCTAAACCCTAACAACATACTCATCTCATATTATAAATGAGCAGCCAAAGCGAGAATAACTCGAACTGTATTCACCTTTGTCACTGAGGCAAATGTCTCCTCATAGTCAACCCCATATGTTTGGGTATATCCTTTTGCCACCAATCTAGCTTTATATCTTTCTATTGTCTCATCTGCCTTATGTTTCACTATGAATGCTCATCTACACCCTACTGCCTTCTTGTCTCTTGGCTTATCAACAACCAAGTTGAATTTCTCTCTAATGCATTCATCTCTTCTTTCATAACTTGATTCCAATGTTCAAGTTTTATGGCCTCCTAGATTGAGGTAGGAATTTTTATGGCAACAATGGCAACAATGGATTGAGGTAGGAATTTCTGTGGCATCAATGGCAGCAATAAATAGTAAACTTCATGGCCTCGTGGATTGAGGTAGGATTCCAATCATTATATGGCACTCAAAATTTATAACTAAACTTCATATTATATAAAATAAAATAGTAAATCATCCTTAAATAGCTGAAAAAAAAGTGAAAATTTGTGTAATTTGGAAATGGAAGAGAGGCGATATAACAAATTTTAATGAAGGGAGAGAAGGGGTTTCACTTATGAGAAGAGACAGAGTCACGTGTCAGTTTTTCTCGATTATAGAAGGGCGGGAGTCACTCTTTTATTTTATCAGTATTAGTAGTCACATTTTTTCGAATGCAACAACGGTTGTTTCTAGAAAGGCACCTTTTTTTTATAATTCTTTAGGTGCAGTACCAGTTTCAAGTAATTGGACTTTGTTAGATGTTAAGTTGTGTGTTTATGTTAATTAGGCTAAGCCCATTCTGTATTTAGGGTTTAACCCATATCTTACGTTATAAATAAACTACCCTATGTGTATGCTAAATACACAAGGGAGATTTCTCCTAATCTTCTCCACTATTTCATATGGTATCTAGCGCTTAGGTTTCGTTCCAGCCTGTTCCACGATCTCCGATACACATCACCGCCGCAACCGCCGCCGTCGCCACCGTAGTCGGAGTTCTAGTCTCGATCGACCGACCACTGTGGTGCAAAGATCGCGGCGAACAGACCGCCCACGCGCCTCCACAACAGTCGCCAGATCTGCCGCTTCCCGCCGCACGTGCCAGCGCATCGCCAGAGAGTTCCGCCGCCGACTAGGACCGTCGTGATTGCCTCCTCGCCCTCTTTCTGGATCTGTGGTCGTTGCGTTAATCGAAGCACTTTGGATTTTTAGGGTTCTCCCTCTCCATGGCGTCTTCCTCGTCTACAAACACCTCTGTTGTTGCCTCATCTTTTTATTCCTCAATATACACCAATTATGTGAATGTACACTTGTCCATTGACAAGTTAGATGGCATGAATTATGTAACATGGGCGTCCGACATCAAACTTTGTTTGAAGAGTCAGGGGTATGTAGATCATCTTACTAAAAATGTGACTAGTGCTACCACAAATGACACTTCCAGCTGGATGAAAATTGATGCCCAGTTATGCATCATCATAAAGTCCACCATTCACTCCTCATTGAAACAAATGTTTTAATCATATGAAACATGTTCAGAAGTATGGGCACAAGCGAAGCTATTATACACAAATGACACCCAGCGTCTTTATGATGTTTGTCAAGACCTATTCACTGTTATTGGTCGGCACAGTCCTGGTCCCATGGCAGAATATTTGGGTAAAGTTCATGCCCTCCATGATTTTAATGAGCTATTACCTCCTGCTTCCACTCCTGCTGAAGAACTGGAACAACAATCGAAGTTATTCATGTTGTTGGCATTATACGGACTCTCTGATGATTCCTCCCATGTCCGTGATCAAATTTTGGGTTCTCCTGTCATATGCAACTTTACTTCTACTTGTTCTGCTCTTTTGCGTTTTCCGAGCAAACCAGTCATTGCGACATCTCCTTATACTGATGATTCCTCAGTTATGACTACCCAACGTGATGATCGAAGTCAGTCTCGCTAGCCAGGTAAAGAACGACTAAAATGTTACCATTGTGGCAAGCTAGGCCACAAAATGGATAGATGTTATGCGCTTCATGGACGTCCTCCTCNACCTATAGCAATGGCTAATTTTGATCCACCTCCCCGATCACTGTTTGTAGACCATCATACTTCATCAAATATTGTAGACAACCCTGCAGTCTTCAACGAATTTCTTAAATGGTATGAGGATCGTCAACACTCTAGTTCCACTACATCTGCATTTGTTGCACGCACAGGTACAGTTTTGTTGGTCTGACTCACTCCCTCGGATCTTGGGTCCTTGACTCAGGCGCCACCGATCATATAACTAGTAACAAGTCCTTGTTTTCTTCCTTGTCATGTTCGAATAATTTACCCTCAGTAACAATGGCTGATGGGTCTAGAGTCTCATCTCATGGTATTGGTACTGTTCATATTTTTCTGTCCATATCCATTGATCATGTACTTTATGTCCCTGGGTCTCCCTTCAACTTATTGTCCATAAGTCATCTAACTCGTTCCCTTAATTGTGTTATTTCATTTACCAAAGATTCTGTTTGTTTGCAGGACAGGAGTTCGAAACACATGATTGGCACAGGATGTGTGTCTCATGGCCTATATCATCTCCGCCCTTCTCCACATGTTGGCGTAATCATGGAGTCACCATCCCTTCTTCATACTCAGTTAGGTCATCCCAGTCTTGCCAAACTGCAACAACTTGTTCCAAGTTTGTCAAAGTTATCAAGTTTGTCTTGTGAGTCTTGTCAGTTAGGAAAACATACTCATAGTTACTTTCCTAGTAGTGTTTCACAACGAGCATCGTCCCCTTTTTCATTAGTTCATTCTGATATTTGGGGATTTAGTTGTGTTAAGTCCACTTTAGGATTTCAGTATTTTGTTACCTTTATTGATGACTATTCCATATGTACTTGGTTGTTTTTAATGAAGAATCGTTCTAAGTTGTTTTCTATTTTCTAATCATTTTTCAATGAAATAAAAACACAGTTTGGAGTTTCTATTCAAACTTTACGCAGTAATAATGGTCGTGAATATCTTTCTCAACCGTTTAAACATTTTATGGCTTCTCATGGCATTCTTCACCAGACCTCATGTGCTTATACCCCTCAACAAAATGGGGTGGTTGAGCACGAGAATAGACACCTTATTGAAACAACTCATACACTTTTAATCCATGGTCAAGTACCCTCGCGTTTTTGGGGTGATGCAGTTCTCACTGCATGTTATCTCATAAACCGCATGTCGTCTTCTGTCCTAGATAACAAAATCCCTCATTCTGTCTTATTTCCTCAAGACCCTTTACATCCATTACCTCTTAGAGTTTTTGGGTCTACATGTTTTGTTAATGATTTTAGTCTTGGTCTTGATAAGTTATCTCCTAGGTCTCACAAATGTGTCTTAGGATTTCCACGGTCACAAAAGGGCTATAAGTGTTTTTCCCCTTTCCTCAATCGTCATTTCCTTCTTTAGACTCTCATTCCCCACAGGATCGTCCTTTAACTCCACCCCTTCACGTTTATAGTCGCTGTAATCGTCTCCCTCATGACTCACTTCCAATGCCACCTCCTGTGTCTCCTCTGGCTCCAGCAAATGAGTCTGACCTGCCCATTGCCCTCCGTAAAGGTATACGCTCTACTCGTAGCCCTTGCCCCCATTATATTGTTCTTAGTTACCACAGATTATCTCCATCTTTTTACACATGTCTCTCATCCATTTCTTCTATGTCAATTCCCAAGTCTGTAGGTGATGCCTTAACTCATCCTGGCTGGCGTCAAGCCAAGCTGGATGAATTAAGTGCTTTACAAAAAAGTGGAACTTGGGAGCTTGTCCAATTACCATCTGGAAAGTCTATTGTTGGTTGCAGGTGGGGGTATGCTAACAAAGTTGGCCCTGATGGTACAATTGATTGTTTGAAGGCTTGATCGGTTGCCAAAGGCTACACACAGATTTTTGGTTTGGATTATGGTGATACTTTTTCTCCAGTGGCAAAAATGACCTGTGTTCACCTATTCATTTCCATGGTCGCTCTTCGACAATGGCCTCTTTACCAACTTGATGTAAAAAAATGCTTTCCTTAATGGTGATTTGCATGAAGAAATTTATATGGAGCAACCGCCCGGCTTTGTTGCTCAGGGGGAGTCATCTGGATTGGTATGTCGTCTTCACAGATCCTTATATGGCCTAAAACAGTCTCCTCGGGCTTGGTAAATTCAACTATGTTGTTCAACAATTTGGTATGTCTCACAGTGAAGCGGATCATTTAGTGTTCTATCGCCACTCAAGTGCTGGATGTATCTACTTGATAGTGTATGTCGATGACATTATTCTCAAAGGAAGCGACTATCTTAGCATCTCTCAGATGAAACAGCACCTTTGTCACCATTTTCAAACCAAAGATCTTGACAAACTACGGTACTTTTTGGGTATTGAAGTAGCACAATCCAATACTGGTATTGTCATATCTCAGAGGAAGTATGCGTTAGACATCTAGGAGGAAACAGGATTAATGAACTGTAAATCTGTTGAGACACCTATGGACTAAACCTTTTTGGTTAGAAAAACAATTTCAATCCATTAAGAAAAACCTTAGAGTTATTTCCCACCACCCCATACAAGAGTTTCGCTATGAAGGCCAGTGACGAGGCCACCACTGACAGGTAAGTTGACGCCACAAGAGTCGCCACTACGAGTCAACGTTGATAGAATCACCGCCAAGAGAGGCACTGCCATCGAGAGAAGCATTGCCACCGAGAGAAGCATCGCCTCCGAGAGAAGCACTATCACATGTTCTATGATTTTTGCCCTTGCCACTAGGAGGGACTGCATCACGAGAATCACCACTCCTACACGAGTTGCGATCCACTATGATTTGTGAAGATCGTGAGTTTTATGTGAAGCGAGATCGGAGAGGAAGTAGATAGAGTTGTACGATATTACGTTCTGGACCGCAATTTTGACTGCCATGACAGATAATGATGAATAGTGCCAAATAATGCCAAATAAGATGACAGACAAACCAACAAAGCAGGATCTACCCGCTCTAATACCAACTTAAGATTAAAACAAAGAGAAACTATATTTTAGACGGCTTAAAGGACCCCTCTTATGATCTTCTATTTATAATAAAAAATCTAATACAAGAGAGCATAGAAGATCTAAGCTCTGCACTAGACACCAAGGTACAGAGCTAGCTACAACACTTGGTACAGCTGGTAGATGTTTCCAACACACTACTCCCTACTTAGACTTAATGATTATACATAGATTTAATGATTATTCTAAAAAAATAAATCTTCTCTTCTTCCTTCTAGAGTCTTTTGAAATGAAACTTAACATCTAGATAACTTGGCTATCTTAATGTCTAGTGGGAATCTTCATTAGACATTCTTAAGCAATATTTAAACAATTACACCTTGTCCTTAAAATATATAAAATGAACTCTTATCACATGGTGGTTAAACACTTGGAGCCTATCTTGACAAGCATGGAATTCTTCTATAGGTGGTGTACCATTCTTCATCCATTCCTAAGACTTTTAATCCTTTTATTTCATTTGTTAATTCACTAGTTGAAGATAATACAAAGAAATTAGAATGAATTATAGAGTGTTGTACCCTCTCTTGGGATTTCATATTCACAATGTATGAGAGTAGAGGTGGCAAAGCGGGGCAAAGCGGGGCAAGCCATGTAGGCCAACCAACAAGCCTGCTAGGAAAAACATGGGGCAGGCTGACATTCTAAGCCCGCTGACTCATGAAGCCCAACCTAGATAACCCACAACCCAAGTAGGCCCAAAGCAGGGCAGAGTGGGCCAGCCCACTAGCCCGTGTTTTACACACTTTACTGAATAATGGTGAACAAATATGAAATCATCACCAAGCTTCTTTCTTCTTTCTTCTTTCTCACACACCGCTGCCTATCTTTGGTTTCTCCAAGAAACATAATCAGTTTTTTCTCCAACAATAGCTTCAGCCATCAACAATAGTTTTAGTCACCCATCCTTAGACAACCTAAAAATTTCATCCCAACGATCTAGGCAGTGATGGCAAGATAAGAGGAGGTTACCCTTCACTGACCCAGGCAGCAGCGATAGTGAAAATTGATGCAGAAAGAGCCCCATGTCTATTGCTGTGTCATGAAGTTTGAGTGCAAGAATCCATAAAGAAGTAGGACCTTTGTACAATTGAAAATGTAAGCAGATCCAAGTCGTGAGAGTCTTTTATATGTGAGAAACCAAACCATATACATGGACCCCATCTTCTGCCTACAGAAAAACCTTTAGCTTCATTTAGGAAAGTTCAAGTTTTTATTATAATATTGTCTCCTATTTTCACGTTTTCTATTATTGTCAATGAATTCTGCTACCAACAAAATGGCCAAGTATAATTCAACAACAGCAGATGGCGGAGACAACAACGGACAGCGCTGACCAACAGCGGAAATGATGACACCAATGATTGACAGCGACAGTGAAGACAGATGGTCTAACTCTTGATACCAAGTTAAAATATTTTAGATGTAAGTGAGTGTTTTTCATTAAGTGACTGTTATAATTCACTACTGTATTTATAGAGTACAGTAGTGCAGAATACAAAAGGTCAGGAAACCCTAAAACCCTAACCTAATAGTTGGGTTCCCCTACATAGAAAATAAGAAAGAACATTACATTTCAACAGTTTTTATACTTGCATAGTATTCTTATTATTAGAGGATATCAAATCTCTTTCTATTCATTGTATTGATTATGTTTTCCTAATATAAATAAATTGTGTTGTTTCAAAAACACATCATTTCTGTTCAATGACTCTGTTTTCTATAGTTTAACAGTTGTCAACTTGTCATTACTGTTTTGTTTCTTTCATTAATTAATGCCTATAGCCTACGCATAGGAATAGTATCAAATTTATCCTTTCTTGAGTATCATTCATAAAGAGGACAACTTCCACTGTTTATTCATTAGGAGACAATGCTAGTAAATCTTACACATACTTTTGTGTTCATATCTAAGCTATATTAGATTTTCAAAATTTAAGGGCTTGGAAGTGTTACTGATACAAAATCATTGAATTATCAGTGCACCAAAATTGTATGCATATATGATACATAGACGTGTTCAAATAGAATTATTACTGTTATATAGAATAGAAGACCCTTGCATACTTTTCTACATCTCACTCAAAACGTCAACCACATCTATACAGAAAAGGAAATGTTCAATCCATGTGTACCTTGCTTTTTCAGAAAGACTGTTTAACATCGCTAATAAGAAAAAAAAGATAAAGAAAAGTTCATACAGACTACTGAACTTATTAATTTTAATTATTTCCTAAAAAAAGTAAGACAAACTCACTTGGAGGTTTCTGCTGCATACAGAAAGAGCACCCCCTGCAACCAGAAGTGATTGCACTGCACCACTAAGCTGCTCCTCCTGCTTGTTAGCATCCTCCTTAGCCAGCCTATAACGTATAGACATGTTTTCCATAACCACTTTCTTTGATTCCAATTTCTGACGCATCTCCTCAAGTTCATTCAACTGACCTACTGATTCAACATTGACCTGTTCACCAAATTATTGCTCATCAATAGGAAGAATCATTAATTAGGGACATTTATAAAAAAATAATCATACACATATATATTGGGAACTTAGACAATTGTCAACTGAAACCAAGAGTTAGTGGGAAAAAGCATCCCCGAATGTGAACAAAAACTAAATCACTTATCAAACTAACAAGATGGAACTGGTGCACTAAAAATGAAATCTAAACAGCAAACTCATCAATACAATATAATAGTGGAGCAACCAACCCCAAAACAACCACAGCATGATAACAGATTAGGATGTCTACTATTACAAAGTTTATGGATATAAATTAAATAATACATATATGAGTGTGTTGTGCATTTTCTCAATGAATATACCAATCATTATAAGCCATAATTTTAAGCCAAACACCGAAGTTAATAGGAAGAGTAAGGTAAAATAAAAGGGAAAAAATCACCTCTCTTATCTTCATGTATTTATATTGATAGAATTCTAATACAATGAGTATCAGGATGAGAAAGATCAAAAGCAAGAATTAGAGTCCTAGGTACAAAGAGGATACAGCTCATAGGTATAGTAGTTTTCCAATACAAGTACTTAATACCTATATTTAACACCTGTTCAAACAACCAAAACTAGTTATTCACGGAGAAATGAAGCCAAAAAAGGTTGATTTAGTTACAAAGGATTAAAGCAACATATTTGTAAGGCTTAGCTTCAACCTCACCCAAAGAATAAAACAATGAGGTGTACTCGAAAGCCCCTCCACCCCTTTACAATTTTTGTAACCAAAAACAGAGAAATAAGAGATCAACTGATCCAAACATAATAAATACCCTTGCTGTTACAGAGGCGTTCCTTCATCCACTTAAGCTCAAAATGAGCGATGAGAGATTATAAGGCCAGTTGATCACCAACTTAAAATCCACAATCCATAACCGAAATGTCATAATAAAATAGCAATAATAAACCGAAGGATCCACTCAAACGGTGAACCCCATTCTGCAATTGGGCCACAAGTGAAAAACAAAAAGTCATACAGTTCGCTTTTAATTCATTTTTACAGTAAATGCAAGTTCATTTAACACCACGTTTTCATCTCTTTCCCTCATTTTGTCAGTAATTTCCAAATCAAACTCAAAATAATTCCAAATCAAACTCAAAACACGACACCAGTCCCCCCTCGAGCTCAGATTCGGCAGTACAACAAACACGCTTAGCCTCCAATCACTAAATTCCAACACCATTTCCTTACAATTTTCATCTATTGCAGTAAAGATGCCAACAGAAAAAACACGAGTCCCAACATTCAAGAAGCTTATGATAACAGCATGATAAACCATTATATCCCGTTTCAGAAATTAGCAATGCTAAACCTATACTAAAACCTAAAGCTATACTAATACCTAAACCTAAAAGTCTAAAACCCTACCTGGATGAGAGACTCGAGCTTGTCGTGAAGGTTGCGCTTCTTCTCCTTGGATTCGTCTAGTGTGGAAGAGAGACTTGCCAACCTCGCAAGATCGTGCTGGAAGTCCTCCCACTGAATGACCTTCACATGTTCGGGATCAGTTGGGATGGTCCGCAGTGACAGAATCTGGTTTGACTCCATGACTAATCGAACTCACCATCGTCCTCAAGTTCGTTTATCACCAAATGAAGTCCGTCATCGATACCTCTTGTTATTCTTCTACTCCTGGTTTTTTTTGGAAAATTGACAGGTTTTATTGGGAGAGAGAAAGAAGATTTGCCTTGTACGTTGGATTTTGTTTTCTCTGGGATTAAGCCGCGAAATAGTGGACACGTGGAAAACGTGCTTTGCCTTTATTTTATAGATTTTACTTTTTTTTCCTTCCACGGCGTATTTAGATATTTACGGTAATAAAAGGGAGGAAATCCAAGTACTAATAGAATTATGATAAAACATAGGTTTAAACTATCGTATGTCTTCAAATTTATACCATAATATTGAAGTGAGTTTTCATATTTACAATTGTCCCAATTAGATTATAATATTTATAAAATTGAGTTAATTTTGTCATGTGGGTTAAGTTCTCACCATTAATTGGTGATGACATTGAATATATTGAAAAGAATATTTTATTACGTGAAAATAACTAAATTATGACATAAAATTTAATAAATTAAAAAGAATAAAAAAAACAATGGAAGTAGTGTTCTTATTTTGAAAATAAGAATCTTAAATCGTTCCGGTTCTGTTCACCACCGCTCCTCTCTTTATCCTTGTTTTCGCTTAGTTTGAGCATCGCTTCACTCTACTACCCCACTTTTTTTATTTAGTAGAAGGCCACCATCATCCATTCTGTTCGATCCAAGTGTCAGTACTCTCCACTCCGTTCAACCCATCAGCATTTCTATAATCAGAACCATTTTTGTTAGCAAAATGATGAAGATGAAGTTTTGATGATGTTCAATTCAAGTCAAGATATATCAAGATTCATGAAGATCCTTTGAAGACTTGTTTTTGTTATAAAAAGTTTTTGTAATAATTGTAGTTTGATGTTTAGGACTTATATTTGTAGTAGGTTTTGATTCATGTACCTTCATACTTTGTATGTACTGTTCAGAATAAAAAACGCACGATTTTAATCGATTAAAATGTTACAGGTGCTGAAAACTCAAATGGCACGGAAATAATCGATTAATACCTATTTTAATCGATTAGTTAATCGATTAATCCTAAGAATAATCGATTAAAACCAGCCGTTGGAGTTTTCTGGTTTTTAAAAACTAGTTGTTGTACTCATTTTAATTGATTAACACTTGTATTAATCAATTAAAAGTGTTAAATGGCCAGTTACGAAGAATGGAAGAGTATTTTCTTGAGTCTATAAATAGGCTCTCCTTATCCATCCACAACAACTCTTCCCTTGTGCTTTAGAACTCAAAAATCATTATGAATTATGTGTTCTTGTTCGGCTTGAGAAACTCTTGCCTGTGGAGCTGGTGAAGTGTTATGGTGACAAAGGAATAGCTGGTTCATCCTTGGTGCGTTTGAGGAGGTGTTTGGAAAAGGATCATCCTTCGTGAAGTATTCGGAGGAGGTGTTTCATCCTTTGTGAAGATTCAAAGGAGGTGCAGGTTCATCTCTTGTAGAATCAAGAGAGGTGGTTTCTAAACTTTTACAAATTGTTTCTTTGTGAATGTAGTTTCTAATTGTTTTGTGCTTAGTAAACTGTTTATCTTGATTTGAGATAAGCGACTAGACGTGGGATTGGTAAGATTCAAACCAGTATTAAAATCATTTGTGCAAATTTCTCTCAACCTTACTCTTTTATTTATATTTATTATTTGCATAGTAAGTTTAATTGAGTAGAAATTAAAAGGCACATGTTTGTATTAAAAACCCTCTTGGTTTGTTATTTCACGGTAACCATTCCACTACAACCGCTCTGACAATTGGCATTAAAGCTCGATTTGATAGTTATTCAAATGGTAGGATCATATCAAACTTTTGCAGAGGGTGCTTCTATCAATAGACAACCTCTATTCACAGGTGAAAATTATGCCTTTCATTTACCATAATCAAAATTCTAACACACACATGTCATCACAAGGACTTTTTTAATTGGGACAACAATTTTTGCATTGGCTAAGAAAGGGTTTAATAAAAAAATGGCCTTGATCATATGACACATGCATACAATTTAGTCAATCATATAAAATTGGGCAAAATTATTCATGCTTTCTAGTAGATAACAATCATACAATCAACAAAAACTCTGGAGCTCAAAACCTCACAAATTAGCTAATAACGGTCTAAAAACCGTTATTTTTACACTTAAATTTGATATGAAATCACACCCTTTATGGCTTAGAATGAGCTTAGAATCATGTAAAACTCTTAGTTTAGTCATAAGAGAGTCAAAAGTGGTTTTTAAAGATATTATGCTTGTTTTACATTGATTTGGCAGGATTTGATGAGAATTGAAGGATGGAAGTAAAGAAGGGAAAGACTTAGAGTCAAGAAATGATGAGAAAAGAAGCAAAAGAAGAGTGAGTTCAACCGCTCAGCGCCAATTCCAGCGTTGAGCGTCAGCTTCAAGGAGGAAGGCATTATTTCTCGCCTAAGCGGTGACGCTGAGCGTCCTGCGATTCTGAGGGCCAGCACCGAGCGCCAGTTTTCACCGTTGAGCGCCTAAATGATGGGCCTAGGCCAAAATTCTGTTACTTTTCTGCGTTATAAATAGCCCCAGTGCGACCCTCAAAGTAATCTTTTGGTAGAGGAAGACTTTAGAGCATTTTCTACACTCCTTGGAGGCAGTTTCTTGGATGCTTAGGCTCCAATTTATCAAATCTAGGGTTTACTCTTTCATCTTTTCCATTAATTCCATCTAGTTTCATCATGTTCATGGTGAACTAATCCCTTTGTTGTTGGGGAACAATGTAGTCCTTTTGAAACTCTCTTGTATCAAACTTCTTATTATATTCATATGCTTTTATTATCAAGTGTTTGGGTTTTATTTTTTGATTTTAATGCTTACATCGTTTAACTCATTCGGTGGTATGATATTTGATTTTGTCGATACGGGAACGTACGGGGAAATCTAGAACTGATTAGAATTCTCTTGACTATGAAATACTGCTTAAGAATAGGAGTAGGACAGTCAATTGCTTTAAGCTTTTGTACTTTAATGTGTTGGTAATTACTAGGGAGACTAGGAATGGTAAACTAGTAATTGGTAATAGGCTTTCTTCGCCAAGGAATCAGGTTTTGAGTAATTTAGAAAGTTGCATGACATTGATAATAAAGCGAATTTAATAAGAATAGTAGATATAAGAGGGTGGATAAGGATAAAATTGTAAACTCTAACAATCTCATTCATACATATCTTTTATTTGCCAATTGATTCAATTTGCATTTGCATGTTTATTTTAGATTTTGCATTCAAAACCCTAAATTCAATCTTTACTCAAGTCTTATGCAATCAATTTACATGAAAGATAAGGCCTAAGAGTCCCTTGGGAAATGATCATGGACTTACTGTCTATTATTACTTGATACGATCTGGTACACTTGCCAGGGGCTTAACAAGTTTTTGGCATCATTGCCGGGGACTCATGGTTTAACTTTTCAAGTAGTGTAAATTGATTAAATTTGACTTTGTATATATATTTTGTTTTTGTTTAATTTTTATTTTTATTTTTATAAAAAGTGCTTTTAGGGTTTTTGTTTCTTGTGTATGCAGGAAGCAGTTCAAACCAGAAGCAAGAAAGGTCAACCTCTTCTAGAAGGTTTTAGTGATAGGAGGGGGAAGAAAGTTAGACGTCCGTCTAGAGAACTATTCCCTTCTCCTGAAAGGCTATTACAACCCTCACCGGAGGCATCTTCACAGAGGACAAAAGAAGAGATGGCAGAGCAAGCTCCTCCTAGACACACACTTGTAGATGCCTCAATTGTTGTTGGCCCGTTGCACTTCAACAATATAGCCATGCCAAGGGACAATACAACTAACATGGTGATGAATCATGTGTTAGTCCATCTGGTGTAGAGCAACCAATTTCATGTGCTTTCGAATGAGAATCCATATGATCATTTGATAACGTTCAATGTAATTTGTAATAAAGTAGAGATGATTGTAGTTTCAGACGACAGAAACAAACTCAGTTTCTTCCCTTTTTCACTAGGAGGCAATGCTAAGTTGTGGTTACATTCATTCCCAAAAGGAACCTTCACAATGTGGGAGATCGTGGCGTCCAAATTTCCGAATAAGTATTTTCCGTAGTCAAAGATTAGTCAAGGAAAACTGGAGATTTCTTCTTTCAGACAGGGGATGAAGGAAACTCTTGGACAGGCATGCGATAGCTTTTATGTCCATTTTATGCATACATTATATAACTGAGGGGGAGCTCATAATGCAAGGTGAGTTTGAGATGTCTATGATGGGAGAGCTAAATTTCTTCTTAGGACTACAGATAAAACAAATGAATGGTGGTACTTTCATCTCCCAAGCAAAATACTGTAGGGAAATTCTTAAGAAATTTGGTATGGATAGCTGCAAAGAAGCCAGTACACCTATGGGTACTTCATGNCTTTATGAAGAAAAGAAGATGATTCTGGAAGAGGAAGTAGATCAAGAGGTGTGAGAGGGTTAAAACCATAAATAACCTCAAAAGGAGATAATTTAGTAGTTTTGTGAACTACTCTATTATAAGCAAACTCTATATGAGGTAGATGATCATCCCAATTTTTAATATTGCCCTTCAACATTACCCGTAATAGAGTGGATAAAGATCTATTTACTACTTTTGTTTGCCCATCAGTTTGTGGGTGACATGTAGTAGAAAATAGTAGTTTAGTTCCTAGCTTGGCCCAAAGTGTTTTCCAAAAGTAGCTAAGGAACTTAACATCTCTATAAGAAACTATAGTTTTGGGTAAGCCATGCAATTTAACAACTTCTTTGAAGAAGAGTTTTGCTATATAGCTAGCATCATCTATTTTGTGGCAAGGTATGAAATGAGCCATTTTACTAAATCGATCAACCACCACAAAGATAGAATCAAACCCCTTTTGAGTTCTTGGTAGACCTANGANAAAATCCATACTAATGTCTTCCCAAGGGGTACTAGCTATTGGAAGAGGAAGGTAGAGTCCATGAGGCATTACTTTAGACTTAGCTTGTAAACAAGTTATGNAACTAGAACAATGCTTTTGGACATCTATCCTCATGTGTGGCCAATAAAATTTNCTTTTCAAAGTATGAAGAGTTTTATCAACTCCGTGATGGCCCATGAGTCCTCCTCCATGACTTTCCTTGATAAGAAGCTTTCGAATAGATCCTTGGGGTATGCATAGTTTTCCTTTATTAAAAAGATACCCCTCAGAAATATAGAATCTGTCGAATGGCTTCTTAAGACAAGATGCATAAGTGGATGCAAAGGTAATGTCAGTTTCATAAAGTTGTTTGATATCATCAAAACCTAGTATTTGTGAACCTAGAGTAACTAGTAATGCATGTCGTCTAGATAAAGCATCCGCAACAACATTAGTACTCCCCGTTTTATGTTTGATGACATATTGAAACTGCTCAAGGTACTCGATCCACTTTGCATGTCGTTTGTTCAGCTTTCCTTGCCCTCTAATATACTTGAGAGATTCATGGTCAGTGTTGATGATAAACTCTTTAGACACCAAGTAATGCTCCCAAGTTTTCAATGCTCGAATAAGGGCATAAAGTTCTTTGTCATAGGTAGGATAGTTCAATGTAGGTCCTTTAAGTTTTTCACTAAAATAAGCTATAGGGTGACCTTGTATAAGCACAACTCCTATTCCTACCCCAGAAGCATCACATTCTACTTGAAAAGCTTTGGAAAAATCAGGTAAATGTAGAATGAGTGCATGTGTTAACTTGTGCTTCAAGGTCTCAAAGGATAGACTTTGTTTTTCATCCCATTTGAATGGCACCTCCTTCTTTAAAAGTTCATTGAGGGGAACAACAATGGTTGAGAAATTTTCTACAAAACGTCTATAGAAACCTGCTAGACCTAGAAAACTTCTTACTTCTCCCACTGTTTTCAGGACAGGCCACTCTTGGATAGCTTTGATTTTNATAATGCATTCAAGAACTAAGCACATAGAAATTAGACACCATTTCTTAAGAGATCATATTCAAAAGGGGGATTGTCAAATTGAATATGTTGTTACTATGCATCAATTAGCTGATATTTTCACCAAGGCTCTACCTAAGGATAGATTTTTTGAGCTTAAAAGAGAATTAGGAGTATTAGATATGTCTTAGAACCATAAGATTTTGAAAAAAAAAATTCTTCATTTTCGTGAAATTTTTGCTTCATAATCGATTATCAAAAGGGAATAATCGATTATTTAAACTCAAAACTCAAATCTGGAAAAGTTTGAACAGATAATCGATTATCATCAGGCATAATCGATTATCATGCAATTTCTGGACAGCGATTATTGAGCAGATAATCAATTATCACGAGCCATAATCGATTATCACGTTGACAGTTTCAAAAATAGAGCCGTTGAAGTGTCCAATAACGGCTATAAATGGCCATAAACGACTAGTTTTCCCATTTTTCTTATAAATAGCCCCCCCATAATCGATTATTAGACACTCCTTTGCACCCAAATACTGCTGAAATCAAATCTAGAGCTCAAATCATCTCCATTTCTTTTCACCTTCTTAAAGTTTCATTTTCTTAAACTTCCTTCATGGCTGATTCAAGAAGGCATCGTCGTAGAGCTACTGGAGCTTCCTCTTCCTCTCAACCATGTCTTGCCACCATTGATAGGTGGATATCCGATCAAGGAAAACATGCGGACTTTGTAAATTCTTGGCAAGAAAGGAACATCATGGCGGTAAAGTATATCCGTCTTGACTTTTTTCCGTTTCTATGGTTTTCAATTTCCAGATATTTTTGCTGAGCAAGGACTAACGCATTTGGTAAAACAAAAAGGATGTATTTATCTTGATCTTATAAGAGCCTTCTACTTCAACTTGCGATATCGAGATGGGATTATATCCACTAAGGTAAAGGGCGTTCGTATAATTTTAGATGATGATGTGTGGACCAATGTTGCCCAACTTCCCATCTGGGATGATGCTGTTGAAGTTCATTTAGGACTTGAAGATTTCAACAGGTTGATGACTTTCCAATCCTTCCTGCGTCATCCTGAACAGCAAACCAACCGAAGGCAATTGCTTGTTGGTGGTTTCAAAGTTGAAAAAAGGATGATTCACTACTTGATTGTCTGGATTTTATGTCCTAGAGCAACCAACCATGCTCAATGCTCTAAGCAGGATTTGCTTCTTCTGTATGGGATTCTAAATCACATACACATCGATTGGCCTGCTCTCATTGCTGACACGATGGTAAAAGCCAAGAAATCCCATTCATATCAATTTCCCTATGCTCTTCTTATTTCTAGGATTTTAGAGTACAAAGGTGTAAATGTTGAAGGAGAACTTGTCCAAGCCATTGAAGCTGTGGGATCGGAAATTGGAGATACTACCTTTCGTCAGATGGGATTCATTACCAGAGGAAGAGTTCTTATCCACAAAGATGATGACCATCCTGATGAAGATGAAGATGATGACATTGACACTCATATGGCTGACCCAGTGAGTGTTGTTGCTCCGTCTGATGCTGGACCATCCAACATACCCTCCTCTTCCTCAACTTCTATGGAAGAACACTTTGCAAGGTTATCTAAGCAATTGGAGGATATGAGTCTAGCACAGAAGACACATTTTGATGAAATTTATGAGTGGCAGCAATCTCGTGATAAATACATGGTTGATCAATTTCTTGAGCTTGATGTTCGCCTATCTAACATCGAGAGTCATCTCAATATCCCACTTACTAAAAGATCCCCTAGTCCTGAATTTTAGAAATAGGCTACTAAGATTGTTTGTTGTGTTATTTCCTTTTTGTTTATTTACCTCTTTAGGAATGATCTTTATAAACTTCATGTAATCCTTCTTTTTTTAATCAAATGAGCTTTTATGTCCATTTTATGCATACATTATATAACTGAGGGGGAGCTCATATTAAGGGGGAGATTATTTACACTAATCTTTTTGCTTATGATCAAAAAGGGGGAGAAGAAAACTATAAGGGGAGAAATATAAAACAATTGGTACAGGTATTGCTAACTTTCTTGTTGTGTGTTAGCTTGTATGTGTTGCAGGTAAACCAGAGTTGCTTTTACAAGTGAATTTTTGATCATCATCAAAAAGGGGGAGATTGTTACCAATAAGGAGTATTGGTAAATCCTGAAGAATTGTTTTGATGATGCTGCAAGAAGTGTTATCTAAAGAGAACATTAGAATTATTTAAAAAGCAACTTGTAGAATTTGGATGTAGTAGAAAAATCTTAAACCTTGTATTTTTCACTGGAATAATCGATTATGGACAAGCTATAATCGATTCTCACTTGCATTTTGTACTAGAATAATCGATTATCATGAAGCAATAATCGATTATCACAAGTCTTACTTGAATAATCAATTATCACTTCATATAATCGATTATCACTTTTTGAAAAACCTGTAACGGACTTGAATAATCGATTATCACTTACAATAATCGATTATTCGTGGCAGTTGGGACCTGACCTTTGGCATTCAGTGCAATTGGCTATATATTGGCTTCTGTAAACTTCAGAGGTAACGTTTTTTGAATTGAGAAGTTTAATAGAACACTATTTGTCAGAGGAAAGTTCTCAGAAGCTTTGTTCAAAGTTCCCTTGCTTGGTCTCGTGAAAGGAGAGGCTCGCGTATTGTGTGTCGATAGCCGGAGCAGACTCTCTTCGAGTTAGCAAGGTGCTATGCCTAGTCTCGTGAACAGGAGAAGCTCGCGAATCATTGGTCGATTGCCGGAGCAGTTCTCTTCGAGTTGGCAGAGTGGTCTTCTTCCGGTTCGCTCGTCGAAGGAAGGTTTATTTATTTGCTTTTCATTCACAATAATTGTAATCTGAGAAACATCTTTTTAGTGGAACTATTAATCACTGTTTATAGTGATTAACGACTGGACGTAGATTCTGAATCGAACCAGTATAAAAATTACTTGTGTGATTTTTCTACTCCCTGCACTTGTTACTTTTGCCTGCACTCAAACTGTTCGATTAATTTTCTGAAAGAAAATTAATTTGCGAAAAAGGACCAAGTTCGTTTTAAAAGTGACCAAACACGCTTATACGCTATTCTTAGTTTTAATTTCGCTGCGTTATACTCTTCGAACCATACCCACTGGTACCAACAATAAGTTTAAAGGCTTGTTGAGAAAAACTCATGTTCATGGGTTTGATAAAAGAACTTTGGTTCTTGAACTCCTTAGAGGCCTTAGTACACAGTCTAAGATGAATTCAAACGCTTCAGCTGGAGGCGACTGATAACAGTTAAAAAACCGTTATTTTCATACTTAAATTTGATAGTAAAACACACCCTTTAAGGCTTAGAATGAGCTCTAAATCAAGTAAAACACTTGAGTTTAGTCTCTTGAGAGTCAAAAGTTGGTTTTATAGATATTATGCTTGTTTTGCATTGTTTTGCAGGCTTTTTGGGTGAATTAAAGATGGAAGTGAAGTAAGGTGGACTTAGACCCATTAAAGAAGGAGAAAAGTGATGAAAAGAAGGGTCAAACAAGCCGCTGAGCGCCAGAATGGTCC